>NC_036868.1:1692482-1707353 GCF_002910315.2 Salvelinus sp. IW2-2015 | reverse complement strand
TTCGTACTCTCTCTCTCCTTTCTCGTATCTCTCTCTCCTTTCTTGTTCTCTCTCTTTCTGACACTTTTTTTTTGGTTTCACACACAGCCATCCTGTGAGTTATACCTCCTCTGCCTTTGTCTACCTCGCTGAGGTCTGAGTAAAAAACAGTTGACAAACCCAATAATTCAGCTAGCAGGTCTACACACACACACACACACACACACACACACACACAACCACACACACACACACAACACACACACACACACACACACACACACACACACACACACACACACACACACACACACACACACACACACACCCACACACCGCACACACACACACACACACCTACTTCCACTAAGGTTGTCCCAGTGTGTTTTATGGCACGGCTGCTGCATTAAACTAGACAGCGTTAATCTGGTGTCAGGGGGCAGTATAGACACAAGAATCTATCAAAGTGATCTCTCACATAGAGAACATACACTCTCGAGTGTGAAGCCTATCCTCTTGAAAAGAATAGTGTTCAGTGGTGCTCGTTTGTGTGTGTAAGTGTGTGTGTGTGTGTGTGTGTGTGACTGTGACACAGAGGTAGGGAGGGGGTTTTATATATGGTATATACTGTATGTATGAGGACCTTGAATAGGTTCATACTGAAAGATTAATACAAGGCTGAAAAACGTGCAACAGGGTTAAATGAACTACTTTGAATGGGCATAAATCCATACGAGCCATGTGCACTGCTTCACAGAATGCTGTACATTATGCTACAACGGCACATCAGCAACAGCATTGTAAACGCCTGTAAATGCCTAGGGATATTTGGGGAGTTTCAGCAGTGGCAGCATTTTGTTTTGGTGGCATGGAGGAAAACACTTGCACTCAATCACCAGTCATGCTGCTACTTAAGGGAGGTTCCTCGACAGACCCTCGGGCCTGATGGGACACTCTTGCTCGATGCAAGTCCTTTCTTTGTCCACCCCTGTCCATACAGAAGCATCTCTTTCTAAATGCACTTAGTGTCTTAGGTTTTGACGGGAGCATGCTCGGATGGGTTCACCTCAAGCGTTAAAGGTTGTTCCCCTTTGACGTCTTTGTTTGCCTTGTAATGCATCCTGGGTATGCAGCCTCTGACATTGCCCTGTCAGATGCTTAACCTTGGGGTTGTCCATCTTCCAAGGCTGTGAATTTCGATTGACATGAATAGCAGGTAACAAACTCTAATACATCACAGAGAATCAACAGACACATTAAGCGGTAACAAACTCTAATACATCACAGAGAATCAACAGACCACATTGACAGCAGGTAACAAACTCTAACTACATCACAGAGACAATAACAAGACACATTAAGCGGTAACAAACTCTAATACATCACAGAGAATCAAACAGACACATTAGCGGTAACAAACTCTAATACATCACAGAGAATCAACAGACACATAAGCCGGAAACAAACTCTAATACATACAGAGAATCAACAGACACATTAAAGGCGGTGACAAAACTCTAATACACACAGAGAATCAACAGACACAATTAAGCGGTGAACGAAACTCTAAGACAATCACAGAGAATCAACTAGACACATTTAAGCGGTAACAAACTCTAATACATCACAGAGAATCAACAGACAAATTAAGCGGTACAAACTCTAATACATCACAGAGAATCACAGACACATTAAGCCGGACAAACTCTAATACATCACAGAGAATCAACAGACACATTAAGCGGTAACAAACTCTAATACATCACAAGAGAATCAACAGACACATTAAGCGGTATACAAACTCTAATACATCACAGAGGAATCCAACAGACACATTAAGCGGGTAACAAACTCTAATACATCACAGAGAATCAACAGACACATTAAGCCGTGGTACAAACTCAATACAGTCACAGGCAGAGAACAACAGACACATTAAGCGGTGACAAACTCTAATACATCACCAGAGAATCAACAGACACTATTAAGCGAAAACGGATAAAACAACAACTCTAAGTACCATACAACAGAGAACAATCCAGGACACATTAAAGCGTAGAAGTAACTCTATAACATCAAACAGAGAATCACAGACAACATTCAAACCGAGATGACGAACTCTCATATACATAACAACAGAGATCAACAGACACATCAAGCATAAAAGCACCTACATAATTCAAAGATATCAAAGGAACAAAAAGGTAACAAACTCTAAACATACACAGAGATAATCAACAGACACATTAAAGCCACCCACCGAAAAGGTACAACAAACTCTAATACATCAACAGAGACAATCAAACAGACAACATTTAAGCGAGTACAAAACTCTAAAACTCCAAACATCACAGAGAATCAACAGACACATAATAAAGCAAAACTCAAGGTAAACAAACATCTAATACCAATCACCAGAGCACATCAACAGAACCACCAATTAAGCAACGGTAACAAACTACTAATACAAAATCCAACAGAGAATTCAACGGACACACTTAAGCACAAAACCAAAACACACCGTAACAAACTCTAATAACATCACAGGAGAATCAACAGACACACATTTAAGCAGCAAAAAAAAACGACAAAACGGTACAACAAACTCTATATAAACACTAACACAGAGAAATCAACAGACACATTAAGCGGTAACAAACTCTAATACATCACAGAGAATCAACAGACACATTAAAGGTAACAAACTCTAATACATCACAGAGAATCATCAACAGACACATTAAGCGGTAGACAAACACTTAATACATCACACGAGAATCAACAGACACATAATAAAGCAGGTGACAAACTCTGATACACATCACAGAGAATCAACAGACACATTAAAGAAACAAAAAAAGACAAAAAAAAACAGAAGGTAACAAACTCTAATACAATCACAGAGAATCAACAGACAACATTAAGCGGATGACAAACTCTAATACATCACAGAGAATCAACAGACACATTAAGCCGGTCGAAAACTCTAAATACATCACAGAGAATCAAAACAGACACATTAAGCGGTAACAAACTCTAATACATCACAGAGACATCAACAGACACATTAAGCAACAAACCACGAACATACACAAAAAAAAAAAACACAAAAACAAACAAAGGAAACACAACAACTCAAACGTCAAACAAACTCTAATAATCACAACGAGACCTATCACCACAGACAACATTTAAGCCAACCAAACGGTAAACAAACCTCAAATATACATCCACCAGAGAATCAACAGACACATTGAAGACCCAGGTAACAAACTCCTAATACATCACAGAGATCAACAGACCACTATAAGCGGGTAACAAACTCTAAATACATCACAGAGAATCAACAGACCACATTAAGCAAACGGTAACAAACTCAATAATACATCACAGAGAATCAACAGAACATTAAAGCCAAAGGTAACAATCTAATACATCCACAGAGAATCAACAGACACATTAAACGGAAGCCTTTTTGATGTTTTACAAAAGCGCACACCTAACATTTATCTGTCACTGCCCTGTCGTTTCCAATGTGTGTGCAGGAGAATAATTCAGCTCAGCCCGGCTTCCTCTGGATCCTTGTGTCTGTGTCACACACTGGCCTCTGTGAGGGGTATGCAAAGGACCCTGGCTTGTGCCTCAGCGTTTTTGGCCCCACCGAAATGACAGGGGTTTTATAGGAGCTTGTGTTGGGGTTGTGGGGGTAGGAGTGGGCTCTAATGTGCTGTGTCGTGTGTGCTGTGTGTGTGTGTGTGTGTGTGTGTGTGTGTGTGTGTGTGTGTGTGTGTGTGTGTGTGTGTGGTGTGTGTGTGTGTGTGCGTCGCTGTGTGGGTGTGTGGGTGTGTGAAAAACATCAAAAAAAAAACTAGTGATGTGTGTGCACCAAAACAAATGAAACAACGACACAAAACAAAACAGAAAAAAAAAAAACACATACAACAAACAAAAAACAAAAACACCAAAAAACAGGCTAAAAAAACGAAAAAAAACAACAAAAAAAACTAAAAACCACAAAAACAAAAACACACAAAAAAAAAACACAAAAAAAAAATACACCAAAACCACTGTTGTTGTTGTGAGAGCGCACGCGCGCACACGTGCGAACACCCATGGTCTTCGCTTGGTCGGATACACCTTCGCTAAGGATCTTCTTACTCCTCAGCTCAGCTCTTCTATTGTCACTGTTTGTTCTCTCACTGCAATGGCTTCTGGGAACCTTGCTGTCCCTGCTGGCTGAATGAATGCTGGCCATGCTCTTTTTGTGTTCTTCCGTATACACAACATCCAAGGACGAGGTTGCAGTGACCCACAGCCTGTACACGAGGCTTGGAGAACTGTAAGTGATTCTGGGCTGGGCTGCTGTTGGGTCTCCCATGGAAACAGTTTGGAACCCAATTGGGGTGAATTTAATTAAAATGTTCCATCAAGGCAACAAAATGACCTAAATTGCTATTCATGATTCAAAATGCTGTTTTTAATCAAACATAGGAAGATTTTTGTTTTGAGTTAATTAATTGAAATTCCTTAATTTGCTCTAGTATAAAAATGGAATTGTGTAAACCAGAGTCCTCAGGGTTGGGCGGGGCATAATTTCCCGAAGCATTCATTTTCTGTCAAGCTAGATGCTTGGCTTCACAGTTTCAACGGTGACGCTTGAGCAACGGCCATGTGAACCGCTTAATAGGTTGACCCGCTGTGTGCGATCAGTGACTCGCAGATTAAGAGCCTATCAAAATGCATTAGCCCTGGAGCCAGAACACTTTGATTGGTCCAGATCAGTGAGTCATGCACTGCTCGTGGTAGGTCCGTCAATTAATCGGTCCATAAAGTCTCCCTCAGCCATTACCGCTGCTCGTCAGGACTGTTCTGAGWGCAGTGATGGGTCTTTTAATTGCCACTTCAGTAAACAGTTGTTGAGTAACAAAGATGTCAGTAACAAAGTCGCTGGGTTTTTCCCCGCATAATTAGTTACAGTTTAGGTGGCTGTTAAACAAGATTTGTCTTACACAACATGATCAAAAGTATGTGGACAGCTGCTCGTTAAACATCTCATTCCAAAAACCATGGACATTAATATGGAGTTGTTCCCCCCCTTTTCGGCTATAACAGCCTCCATCCACTCTTCTGGGAAAGCTTTCCACTAGATGTTGGAACATTTCTGCGGGGACTTGCTTCCATTCAGCCACAAGAGCATTAGTGAGGTGGGACGATAAGTCCTGGCTCGCAGTCGGTGTTCCAATTCATCCCAAAGTTCTTGTGCAGTCGTTGCTTCCAGAGGCAGTTTGGAACTTGGTAGGAAGTGTTGCAACCGAGGACAGACAATTTTTACGTGCCGCGCGCTTCAGCACTCGGCGGTCCTGTTCAGTGAGCTTGTGTGTCCTACCACTTGAGCAGTTGTTGCTCCTAGATGTTTCCACTTCACAATAAAATAACTTACAGTTGACCGGGGGCAGGTCTAGCAGGGCAGAAATTTGACGAACTGACTTGTTGGAAAAGTGMCATCCTATGACGGTGCCACATTGAAAGTCACTGAGCTCTTCAGTAAGGCCATTCTATTGCCAATGTTTGTCTATGGAGATTGCATGGCTGAGTGCTCAATTTGTTTATACCTGTCAGCAATGGGTGTGGCTGAAATAGCCGAATCGACTCATTTGAAGGGGTGTCCACATACTTTTGTATATATAGTGTATGTCATGTGATTAACATTGTTTTGATATAAAATACCAGTCAAACGTTTGGACACACCTACTCATTCCAGGGTTTTTCTTTAGGTGTATTATTTTCTACATTGTATAATAATAGTGAAGACATCAAAATTATGAAATAACACATATGGAATCATGTAGTAACCAAAAAAGTGTTAAACAAATCAAAAAATATTGTATATTTGAGATTCTTCAAAGTAGCCACTCTTTGCCTTGATGACAGCTTTGCACACGGTTGGCATTCTCTCAACCAGCTTCATGAGGTAGTCATACGGAATGCATTTCAATTAACAGGTGTGCCTTGTTAAAAGTTAATTTGTGGAATTTCTTTCTTTCTTAATGCGTTTGAGCCAATCAGTTGTGTTGTGACAAGYTAGGGGTGGTATACAGAAGATAGCCCTATTGGGTAAAAAAAAAAAAAATGGAATGAGTAGGTGTGTCCAAACTATTGACTGGTACTGTATATCTTTTAAAGTATTATCACCAGTTGTGTAGCTATTATAGTGACTTTTTATTCCTTTGGTGGCTATATCTATATAATATTTGTTGTGAATCCCTGCTAGATGAGGTTTCTAGGACCTCCCTGACATATTTTCCACCACACATCTATAGCTGAAAAGACGACTAGCCCAAAAGGGGGCCGAGTTACGTCCATCAGAGATCAATCAATCCAACATGTCGCCTATGATTGCTGGTGCTGTCGTCTCCATGGTTACACTTATGACGGACAGGGGCTTGACCCCGATGCTACCGGTGTCTCTAGCTTGTCTCCTGTAGTTTCCACAGAATTGTAGACTGCGTGAGGTAGAGGCGGGTAGATGGACCCACCTCTGTGAGGTCATTCGTTTACCCATGATTATGGCAGATGATTGGCGGTGTGCCGGCTGGGGTGCTTTCGAGGGGTTTATTTGTGCGAGTGTATAAACGGGAGGGGTTACTGACAGTCCCTGCCAAAAATAACAAGATGGCTCTCATTTTCCAGGTGAACTTGACAATCATTTAGGGGAGTGGAACGCGCATGAAGGGCGGTTTCAGGTTTGATGAAAGCGGTGCCAAAAAAGAGACACAAAGAAGAGCTAACAGGTGTTGTGTCTGTTCTGGACTTGTAATTCTTTATGTTTGCTCAGCATTGCTTTTAGTCTGTCGTTTAAAAAAAACAGAAATTACCTCAATAAAATGAAGTAAATTCTTCCATCTAAGGTGGACTCTTACACATGTGGTTACAGCCAATGCTGGTGATTGTTCTGAATGTTCATTATAGCATCTTGCCTCCGGGMTGTTTGTATGGACTATTGAGTTGTTGAGAGGATTTTCCTTTAATTCTTTCACTAATATGGCTTTAAACAATTATGTTAAGTGTTTGATGAATGAACCTCCGTTCCTGTTTTTTTTCCCTTAGTGTTAATCCAGTCCCTTTATAAAATAGGCTTTTAGGAAACACTTTAGTTTGAATGTTTTTATATAAATCAGATGATGCAAGGCTCTGCGGGAACTGGACACTTGGCTTTAAACACGATGGGAACGGTTTTACACTTTGAAATGGGCAATTCCACGGCCAGAGTGATGCAGATGAGAGGGGGAATGCCTTGTGATGCTCTCCGTGAGTGTTTCCAAGGACGAGACATGAGTGGAATGACGAGAAAGAAAAAGCAAAAGAAGAATACACAGACGGTCCAGAATTAGAGTGATTCAGGGGAATGTAGAGAGTGGCAGTGAGGGGCTGAGACATTGGAGAGGAGACAGAGAGCCTGCGAGACTGAGGTAGAGAGACAGTTAGTCAGGCACGACAAAACAGACAGAAGGGAGAGCGACAGGGATCGAGAGAGAGAGGAAATAGAGAGGTGCGAGATGGAAAGGTCTGTAATTGCTACCATCAGAGCCTGTCATTAACCTGGGGCTGAGGGGAGTGAGGTGGGGGGATGTCTAGTCTGGATGTGGCTGCCAGGACCTAGGGGGTTAGGGGTAGGGATGTGGAGGGAGGAGAGGGGGCTGGTGGGGTGTTGGAGGGGAATGAGTGAGGAAGAGTGGAGACAGCGAATGAGTAGACGATAGATAAGCCTGTTGGAGCCAGGGCCCGAAAACTCCAGCATTTGACTGACAAGCTAAGTGAGCCGTGAGGCAGATCAATGTTGCCCCGTTTTCATGGTCTTAATTCTGGACTGTCAAAAAGCCCAAAACTCCATCATCACTCTTCCCTCCCTCCTCTTCCGTCTATCCCATCCGTGGAATGAATGGGCCTTCGATCGGCCCCAGCCTCCATCTGTCTTTGATAGGGGACATTGAGCAAAAGTCTGTGTGCACAGAGGCGGACAGAGGTGAAAAGAGGATAGGGGGGTTGTGGAGGATCTAAAACACATGCTGGTGTCCCTTTTTCTATATGTTCTCTTTAATGGGTGTGAGAGAAAGTGCATCTCGGGGGAAATAAAGTGATGTTTAATCAACGCACATTCAATCTTCACATCAATAAAATTAAATCCAATTTTATTTGTATTATTCCTTTTATTTTATACAAATATACAATATATGGAGATGTCACCTACCTAGTTGCCCCACTGTCCTCAATGCATTTATGTGCCATGCCAAGATGGAGTCACTTCCTGATTATTGATTTCCTCTCGTGCTGTTTTAGCACAGCTAGCGTCCTATGGAATGCTTAAAGGCCCCACTGTGTCACTTACCGTCTAGTAAAGGACCCAGGGGATCGTTTTATTACTGTAATGCTAAAGTTTCACTACACTATGCAGATGCTGTTGTTGAGGTGAACAGCAGCCCCTCTGTGAGTAGAGGCCAGGGTACTTAACATCTTTCCTCCTCCCTAACCCGACACACCAACCCTCCCTAACCCAACACACCGCAGCGAGGACTAATCCGAACCCCTCGCCTAATACCCACACACCCTACCTCCCTATCCGCGACACGATTAAGGTTGCTTTTTAGTTATGATGCGTTTCTGAGGTACTTAACTTATTCCTACATTTAACTTTCTGTGGGATTCATGTAGATGTATTATGGCGGACTTTACAGAGTACGCTTACGATAAGATACTTATCACCAGGCGTATTTTCACATTACGTATCATTTTTTGTTATTGGAAGCGTAGGTGTATGATTAAGCTTTTTGTACTGTGTATGTGATCTATCACCGGAATACGAGTTCACCGCACATATTTAGGAGGGTGCAGCCGAGAGGCCAGATGCTAGGGCGGGGCATGCGCAGAACCCTCTGACCCGTCCCTAATCCAACACACTCCAACCTTCCTATCAGTCTCTCGAGGAATTAGATGCTTGGAGCGGACGCCCACAGGTCGAAGTTCGTAGGTGAAGGATATTAGGCTAGAGTGTACTCCAACCCTCCCTAACCCAACAACCCATCCTTTCCTAACCCGACAGCACCAACCCTCCTAACCCACACACCCCCACCCTCCTAATGTCGTGCTCATCAGTGTGGTATAATGATATGGTGTCCGGTAAAAATGGATATTTTAAGATGCTAGTTGGATGTGAAGAATAAAAGACATTGTTGATAATCGGCTCATAGACTCGATAACAATAAAGCTTAGGAGGTTAGCTCGTATGATTGTTGAATCCAATTATGCAAGAATTGGAGGTTAATGGTAATCAATCAGTAGTAAGCAATAAGTCAAAACCAGAAATATATGGAGAGACAGCCGAAGAACCACACACCCCCACCCTCGCCTAACCCCACCTCTACCAACCCTCACCTGACACACCCAACCTCCCTACCCACACACACACCCTACCCTCCTAAACCCAACACACCCAAACCTCCCTAACTCCCACACACCCTCCCCTCCCTCACCCCCACACACCCTATCCCCCCTAATGGCTACACACCCTACCGTTCCACTGGCGATAGGTGGTATGAGCAGGGGTTCAAATGTGATGTAATGAAGTTCCGCCATCTTAGGGTACTTTGCATATTATGGTGGACTGAATTTATTTCTGTAGAAAATGACCCTGGCCATTTCTGGGGACGGTTCCATCACCTATGATAGGCTGCATCGTACATCTCTATTCTAGCCATTCTGTAWTGTTCTGTATTTATTTTCTTAGTCAACCTTGTGTTCTGTTTTGTTGTGTTCTTGAACATAGCCTTGTCTTTCATTTTTGTTCATTGATTTCATCTGTGTTAGTTACTCACCTGGTCTCATCAGCTCCTTATTTAGTTCAGTTCATTCTGTTTGTGCCTTTGTGAGGTATTGTTCGTTTTGACTCTACTAAGCCTTTTCCCAGCTCGTTTGTGAGAACCAGTTAAAGCCTTAAGTCCTAATTTTGATTCATCTGCCTGTTTGCCTACCTGTGTATGACCTTTGCCTGCCTGTGACCACGATTCCTGCCTTCTGCGAAGGAGAAATTAACACTTGCCGCACTGCGCGTGAATCTATACCTTTTTCTCCCTGAGTATTCATTACACATTCCTTATGACTGTTGTTGATAAYGAATGAATAAGCCCAATAGGTTCATGTTGATGTGAAAGCACCATCATTCAGCTCAAGTAGCCTTCACTCAAGTACTCACTTTACTTCTAGTTTTACAATCACTTATATCAAGCTGTCTTTATCCCCTGTGGGTACAAGGCACTTAAAGTCACACCTCCTTTCACAGCCGTCATCATCCCTTGTCTCTTTCCCAATCCATCTACTGCTAATAGAAACACATTTGGAAAGTCTTAGTTTATGCTTTTTCCTTGACCACTACCACAACAACACCATCAAATGTCCTAGCCATTAGCAGTGAGTAAGAAGCATTTGAGACTTCAGTCAACTCTGTTCTGTCTGTGGTGACATTTCGCAACCTGCTTTAAACTTTTGGTCTCTGTGAGCGCCGCTGACTCACTTTTGGTCTCTGCCAGTTGCCTGCTTCATAATCGGCCTCGTTGTCACCTAACCCCCATTACCACGCTCTCATACTTTCTGCCCCCTTATCTTTCCATTGCCTCAGGCGGTCTGGCTGTTATGCCCTCAGATTGGATGTCATCAGTGATGCCTCAGATTAGACCGTTGGCATTTGGGGTTTGTGTTGCGGCTGTTTTGAGGAGATAACAATATGTTTTTTCACCTACTTTTTGATCTGTTAAACATGTTCTTAGATGTTGCAGTTTGGGATGCTGGCAGAATTTCAGCGGGCGATGCTCAAATGTTTCTGCATACTTTGTTGCACAGTGTCAAATGACCCCAGTGTCGGTGAAGTCATCAGGAAGGTCGCTCGACAGGAAAGTTGTGCAGAAGGCCCGCTCGCGTAAGCATGCAATCAATCCTTGTAGTTATAGTTAGTACATTGTATATGTACAGGTGAAGTTGGAAGTTCACATACACCTTAATCAAATACATTTAAAATCAGTTTTCACAATTCCTGACATTTAATCCTGGTAAAAATTCCCTGTRTTAGGTCAGTTAGGATCACCACTTTATTATAAGAACYTGAAATGTCAGAATAATAGTAGAGATAATTATTTTAGCTTTTATTTCTTTCACTACATTCCCAGTGGGTCAGAAGTTTACATACACTCAATMAGTATTTGGAAGCATTGTCTTTAAATTGTTTAACTTGGGTCAAACGTTTCAGGTAGCCTTCCACAAGCTTCCCACAATAAGTTGGGTGAATTTTAGCCCATTCCCCCTGATAGAGCTGGTGTAACTGAGTCAGGTTTGTAGGCCTCCATGCTCGCACACACTTTTTCAATTCTGCCCATGTTCTATAGTATTGAGGTCTTTGTGATGGCCACTCCAATACCGTGACATTGTTGTCCTTAAGCCATTTTGCCACAACTTTGGAAGTATGCTTGGGGTCATTGTTATTTGGAAGACCCATTTGCGACCAAGCTTTAACTTCCTGACTGATGTCTTGAGATGTTGCTTCAATATATCCACATAATTTTCCAGTCTCATGATGCCATCTATTTTGTGAAGTGCACCAGTCCCTCCTGCAGCAAAGCACCCCCACAACATGATGCTGCCACCCCCGTGRTTCACGGTTGGGATGGTGTTCTTCGGCTTGCAAGCATCCCCCTTTTCCCCCAAACATAACAATGGTCATTATAGCCAAACAGCTATATTTTTGTTTCATCAGACCAGAGGACATTTCTCCAAAAAGTCGCCATCTTTGTCCGTGTGCAGTTGCAAATCGTAGTCTGGCTTTTTTATGGCTGTTTTGGAGCAGCGGCTTCTTCCTTGCTGAGTGGCCTGTCAAGGTTATGTCGAATATGACTTGTTTTACTGTGGATATAGATACTTTTGTACCTGTTTCTTCAGCATCTTCACAAGGTCCTTTGCTGTTCTGGGATTGATTTGCACTTTTCGCACCAAAGTACGCTCATCCTAGGAGACAAAACACATCTCCTTCTGAGCGGTATGATGGCTGCTGGTTACCATGGTGTTTATACTTGCGTACTATTGTTTGTACAGTAAGCGTGGTACCTTCAGGCGTTGGAAATTGCTCCAGGATGAACCAGACTTGTGGAGGTCTACAATTTAATTTCTCTTGATTTACCCATGATTTCAAGGAAAGAGGCACTGAGTTTGAAGGTAGGCTTTGAAATACATCCACAGGTACACCTCCAATTGACTCAAATGATGTCAATTAGCCTATCAGAAGCTTCTAAGCCATGACATTATTTTCTGGAAATTTCTAAGCTGTTTAACGGCACAGTCAACTTAGTGTATGTAAACTTCTGACCCACTGGAATTGTGATACCGTGAATTATAAGTGAAATAATATATCTACTTTGTGTATCATGCACAAAGTAGATGTCCTAACCGACTCGCCAAAACTATAGTTTGTTCACAAGAAATTCGTGGAGTGGTTGAAAAACTAGTTTTAATAACTCCAACGTAAGTGTATGTAAACTTCCGACTTCAACTGTATATATCATTCTGATAGGGTTTCACACATAACATCTTCATATTGCGAAAGCTCAGAAGGTGATGAAATTCTTCGACTTCAATGTAGTTGAGCATATTTTGAATTACTCCCATGCCATTTAAATCAAATCAAAATCAAATTTAATTTGTCACATGCGCCGAATACAACAGGTGTAGTAGACCTTACTGTCACGATCGTTATAATGAGTGGACCAAGATGCAGCGTGGTATGGTTCCATTCTCTTTATTTTGAAGTGAAACTCAAAGAAAACAATAAAGCGCAAAACGAAACGTGAAGCTAACGTAGTGCTCGCAGGCAACTATACATAGACTCGCAGGCAACTATACATAGACAAGAGCCCACAAAGCACAATGGGGAAATGGCTGCCTAAATATGATTCCCAATCAGAGACAACTATAAACAGCTGCCTCTGATTGGGAACCATACCAGGCCAACATAGATAATTAATCACCTAGATAACCCACCCTAGTCACTGTCACGCCCCAACCAACATAGAGAATAAACAGCTCTCTATGGTCAGGGCGTGACACTTACAGTGAAATGCTTACATGCCCTTAACCAACAACGCTTTAAGAAGTTAGTAAGTGTTAACTTCTCTAGGGTACGTGAGACGGTAGCGTCCCACGTCTTCAACAGCCAGTGAAACTGCAGGGCGCCAAATTCAAATACAGAAATACTCATTATAAAAATTCTGAAAACAAAACATATTTTACATAGGTTTAAAGATTAACTTCTTGTGAATCCAACCATGGTGTCAGATTTTTTTAAATGCTTTACGGCGAAAGCATACCTTACGATTATTTGAGAACATAGCCCAGCATACAAATCATTACAAACAGTAACCAGCCAAGTAGAAGAGTTACACAAATCAGAAATAGAGATAAAATTAAATCCCTTACCTTTGATGATCTTCATATGGTTGCACTCAGCAACGATAAAGTCTCTTTATATCCAAAAACCTCAGTTTTGTTTGCGCGTTTTCTTCAGTAATCCACAGGCTCAAACGTAGTCAAAATAGGCAGGCAAAAAATCKAAATTGTATCCATAAAGTTCATAGAAACATGTCAAACGATGTTCATATTCAATCCTCAGGTTGTTTTTGCCTAAATAATCGATAATATTTCAACCGGACAATAACGTCGTCAATATAAAAGGTAAACAAGAAAGGTACTCTCTCGGTCGCGCGCATGAAAAAGCTCTTTGACACTTTAGGGTCCACTCATTCCGACTGCTCTTACTTCCTCATTTTTCAGAATARAAGCCTGAAACAATTTCTAAAGACTGTTGACATCTAGTGGAAGGRATAGGAACTGCAATTTGAGTCCTAAGTCAATGGATACTGTAATGGCATTGAATAGAAAACTACAAAACCAACAAAAAAAACTACTTCCTGAATGGATTTTTCTCAGGTTTTCGGCTGCCAAATCAGTTCTGTTATACTCACAGACACTATTTTAACAGTTTTGGAAACTTTAGAGTGTTTTCTATCCAAATCTACATGCATATCATATCTTCTGGGCCCGAGTAGCAGGCAGTTTAATTTGGGCATGCTTTTCATCCAAAATTTCGAATGCTGCCCCCTACCCTAGAGAAGTTAAGTAAAAAATAGATAAATAGAAAATAAAAGTAACAAATAATTCAATAGCAGCAGTAAAATAACATTAGGAGTGTATATATCAACGCACATTGAAATGCTATAGGCCTCTTCTATGAGTGTCTCTTAGGAACTCCTAACGGCCGGATACCGTCCCTGTTCCGTGTCAGCTCCTTTCACAACTGCCTCACATTGGCTTTGTGGGATCCTTCCTCAGTCCCCTTTCACCAACCTCTGAAAAGGAAGTAGCCAGTAAACAAACATTCCAGGCCAGTCTCGTAGAACAGATGAATTTGTTGTACATTTAAAAAAAAGTCATTTAGCAGACACTCTTATCCAGAGCAACATACAGCAGTGAGTGCATACGTTGTCATTCATAGAGGTCCCCCGTGGGAATCAAACCCACAATCCTGGTGTTGCAATTGCCATGCTCTACCAACTGAGCCACACGGGTCACCTTAGGTCTCAGTGCATATATTTACACTATGATCATAACCAACATTTATTTTATGTTCATGTCTTGCTCTTACTTTGCTTCTTCAAGCATGAATTTGGGGCAGCCGTGCTCATTAAAACCGAGGGGGATGTGCTCTGGGTGAAATCACGTCAGGCCTTTCTTCGCAAGTCTTCTCTGCCGCTCCATATCCGGGTGTAGGCCGAACGGTTTGACACTACAAACTCTTTACGA
>NC_036868.1:1679982-1687482 GCF_002910315.2 Salvelinus sp. IW2-2015 | reverse complement strand
CATGGGATTGAAGTTGCATGGGATTGAACCTGCTGTGAATCACAGCGTTGCCACAGACTTGGGAAGCGGAGGAAGGCGAGGCGGAGGGGTTATAATTTCTGAATAGACTGATCTCATATCTGGGGTTGTGAGTCACCTTACCCCATTATGACTACCATTAGCTTTGATAAAAGGCAGGACGTGACTGTAATAGGGTGTAATGGCTCTATTAAGATGCTCCATTAGCGTCCTCCCCCCTCTTCTTATAGTCAATTACGTCTGTATCATTATCATCGTTATCCTTCCTTCGCCTTGTTTCCTGCTGTTGCCTGGATTTGTGTGACAGTTGAGCCGTATATATTGCTTGTTCAGTCAAACCAGGGATCCCGTACTTTCATATGTCTATCAACTAAAACTGCACTGAATTGCTCAGTTTATATACCGTTTTTGATGAATGGATTCCATTTCCATTACAACAGGTTGTATTGTATAAACATGTTCTTCATGCACTTACTATAGTTGGCAACATTTTGCTCAGTACATTTAGGGTACTGCAATGTTTTATCGAAGCTCAAGGCTAATTGGTATCCATGCACAGTTTAAGAACCTACACATTAGAAGAGAGAGAGAGAGAGAGAGAGAGAGAGAGAGAGAGAGAGAGAGAGAGGATGAAAGGAGGATTCTCAGAATAAACAAGGAGAGTGGTCGTCTATGAGTGATGGTATTCTTATGTCATAATGAGTCAATGGTGTGTCAGAGGTCTAGGTCGAAGAAGCGCTTAGGTCATATGGAAATCAACTCGGTGCTGGTTGAATATGATACTCATGACATACCATGCCTAAATAGGTCATGTTTTAGCAGAAAGATTGTACTGTATCTGAAACGGTAGCCTAGATGCAGTGAAACCCAAAGGTATTGGATTTGATTCGAACTCAATTCAAATGTGTAGTCTTCTAACCACAACAAATACGGTAGTCATCCTTTCAGTCTCAGACTGGGCCGACTCCACAGTTCTTCTAGGGGGCAGTAAAGAACAAGGAAAGGGTGTACCCCATTGTGCAAAGTACTTTACTTTAATTTCCGCTGAAACTGGAGCCACAGTGTAAAACATCCTTTGGTCAATATGCTCTTTAAAAGCATCAATGGGTGGTTTTAAGAACACAGACCTCCATGTGAATCTGTGGGATTGGCTTGTTTCCTGTTTCTTTCATATCTTGCTAAAAGGAAGGAAGATGGTTATTCAATTATCTTAAGACTTCTGCTAGGAACCTTCCATGTCCTGTTAAGTGGGAACACACACTGTTTGAATCAACGTTGTTTTAACATAATTCATTTATAAACGTATTGGGACCATGGATGCCAAACATACCCTTGTAAAACTGACCATCCTACCAATCCTCGACTTCGGTGATGTCATTTACAAAATAGCCTCCAAAACCCTACTCAATAAATTGGATGSAGTCTATCACAGTGCCATCCGTTTTGTCACCAAAGCCCCATATACTACCCACCACTGCGACCTGTACACTCTCGTTGGCTGGCCCTCGCTTCATACTCGTCGCCAAACCCACTGGCTCCAGGTCATCTACAAGACCCTGCTAGGTAAAGTCCCCCCTTATCTCAGCTCGCTGGTCACCATAGCAGCACCTACCTGTAGCACGCGCTCCAGCAGGTATATCTCTCTGGTCACCCCCAAAACCAATTCTTCCTTTGGCCGCCTCTCCTTCCAGTTCTCTGCTGCCAATGACTGGAACGAACTACAAAAATCTCTGAAACTGGAAACACTTATCTCCCTCACTAGCTTTAAGCACCAGCTGTCAGAGCAGCTCATAGATTACTGCACCTGTACATAGCCCATCTATAATTTAGCCCAAACAACTACCTCTTTACCTACTGTATTTATTTATTTATTTAGCTCTTTTGCACCCCATTATTTCTATCTCTACTATCTCTACTCTACTTTTATTTTTTATTTTTTTTTACTTGCTATATTGTATTTACTTCGCCACCATGGCCTTTTTATATTTTTATTTATTTATATATATATTTTGTTTGCCTTCACCTCCCTTATCTCACCTCACTTGCTCATATTGTATATAGACTTATTTTTCACTGTATTATTGACTGTATGTTTGTTTTACTCCATGTGTAACTATGTGTTGTTGTATGTGTCGAACTGCTTTGCTTTATCTTGGCCAGGTCGCAATTGTAAATGAGAACGTGTTCTCAATTTGCCTACCTGGTTAAATAAAGGTGAAATAAATAAAATAAAATGGCTTAAATGTGGAAA
This sequence comes from Salvelinus sp. IW2-2015, assembly GCF_002910315.2. Classification (NCBI taxonomy): domain Eukaryota; kingdom Metazoa; phylum Chordata; class Actinopteri; order Salmoniformes; family Salmonidae; genus Salvelinus; species Salvelinus sp. IW2-2015. The sequence goes on along the minus strand of NC_036868.1, from coordinate 1,685,213 downwards.
ATACATCGGGACTTGAAAAAGCAATCAACCAGTATTGTTTTCATCTCATTTCAACCAGCGTGTAAACATTGAAATTAGGCTAAAACATACATTTAAATAGATTACCTTAACCTGACTAACAGGTTGTTACTTCAATATAATTTCAACATAATCATCGGAATTATGTATACGTTGAAATTGCGTAAAGTTACACCTAGAACCTAACGCAATTCAATATCCTATATTCAGTATACATACAGTATATTGAGTGGTTGAAAATATGTGGAATTTCATATTTGATTCAACATTTTATTTGACCTTGTTTCAATGTTGCTAGAATGGTATGTTTGAATAAACGTCATTGTTTCAACGTCATGCTATCAACCTAAATAAAGAGGTATATTAAAATAAAATGTGAAGCCATAGTCCAACGATTTCTGCKTGAACAGTGACTCCTACTGGTATATGAGGGGTAATGCACTTCATTGAGAAAAGGTCTACCATTCAGATGCCTACCTTTAATTACCCTGCTTAGCTTCGGGAAACGAGCTGTGTTTGATTCAGCTGGCATCACATCTATAAATTGATCAGCTTCCATACTCATTTACATAGACTACCTAAATAACATTGAATAGTTGAAAGTAACCTCTAACTTTTCTTACACAAGGTGTATGTGAATGTTTTTGGGGAGTGAGGTTGGGTTTATGTAGGCTGCATTGACATCTGATTTGCCGTGTTTTATATCATGGAGTAGGTTTACATGTTCACAATAATATGATTATTGTGGATAGTCAGATTAATATAATAGTTTGTTTAAAACTTTTACATTCTGATGATTATGTTGAAATTACATTGACGTAACAAGCTGTTAGTCAGGTTAAGGTAATGTATTTAAGTTAAAGTTTTATCCTAATTTCTATGTTAGGTTGAAACGAGATGAAAACAGTACTGGTTGATGACTCAAATCCAATGTATTTTCCACATTGATTCCACATCACACTACGTTGACAAATGATGTTGAAACAACGTTGATTCAACCAGTGTGTGCACAGTGGGTTGGGTCTAGGTGAAATTGTAAAATAAGTTGATTTWACAAAAGGAGTGTGGGCAAGTTGAAAAGGCGACAATCCTTGTCAGCAGAGGAGGTCTGCTGAACATAACTACCATGCTCTGGATTTTCTTTGGAAATTCTCTCTCTGTTTAGAAGTGTTTTGAAAGAAGGGTGGCCATTCTACACATCCTGCGCACCTCTTTGTGTGGAGCGAGCCTTTCTCTCGCGGTGTGCTGTCTGTTTGGGGAGTTGGGTCTCTGCTTTGCACAGCTGGAACCTGTCCTCCCCTGAGGGCTTTCAGGCCGCTGTGCTGCGCTCTGCCAGAGCGCTTGTACACATTTGTTAGCATATAACCTACAAGCCGATCGCTTTGCTGTTGCACACGTCTCCACTGCACTCAAAAGTTATTTTTTTTCCAACTGTGGGAGGGAACCTTMGAACGATTGGTCATTTCAACTGTAGTTGGAGTGGTTACGGTATATCTTCCATACTTTCTCTTCAGTTACTTTTTATTATTTTATTATTTATGTGATGCCACTTGTTTATGATGAGAGAAGGAGTGTCGGACAACACAGTCAAACAATGAAAAACTCCATTAGAAAATGACACTTGCCATTTGCCTGGACGGCGGCCACCAACTGTAGCGGTGCCGCCAGAACCTCAGTCACAGTCCACGTATAGCCGGAGATGGAGTGACACGTTTGACAAAGGACCCTCTGGCGAAGATCCCCAGTCCCCCAACTAACCCCCCATCAACCCCATTTCCCCCAAATCCTGTGTGAGGTCTACCGGTTGTACGGCGAGTTGTATATTGTCTCCTCTGACAGTGTACTGTACAAGTGAGGTTTTTCAAAAGTCAACCCCTCCCGCTCCCCCTCCAGCCCCGCAGAGCATTTGGAGGGCTGCCAGAGAGTTCTACACAAGGGTTTTTAATTAGGATCTGGCTGGCCCTATGAATAGCACGACATGGCTGCTCTATGTTTTGACTATGATGTGGGGGTGGCTGGGGAGCGAGGGGTGGGTGTGTGGGGTGGTTGGCATTATGGAATTCACATTCCTGTTTGCAGTGAGACCTTGGAGCTACAGGCAAAGAAAGGGAAAAAAACACTGGGTATCCCAGGACACACCAATCATCCAACAATATTAACCTGTCTGTGTTTGGCTCTGACACACTTTCTCAAAGCCTGAACTTGTTCTCTTTACGCACACAATGAATTGCATTCGCTGCACCTGCGAAACATATCCAATCTGTGTACGCAACCAATCAACTTTGATTTGATTTTAATTCTATTTTACACAATCAACTCAGTCTCATATAGCTTGCCACACTGGTGAAAAGGACCTGTCAACATTAGAAGAAGACATCTCCTGAAGTGCACCTAGCTAATCCCCCAAACCCTCTCAAACTCATCCATCACCACCCTTATTTCTGTAAGCTCTGGGGGAGACACACTGAGCTCCTATCAGCTCCCCAACAGCTCCCAACAGCTCCAAACAGCTCCCAGCCCCTCCGAACAGCTCCCCAACAGCTCCCAACAGCCCCCAACAGCTCCCAACAGCTCTCCCGAACAGCTCCCAACACTCATCCCAGCAGCTCCCAGCAGCTCCCAACAGCTCACACAGCTTCCCAACAGCTCCCAACAGCTCCCAACAGCTCCCAACAGCTCCCAGCACTCCGAACAGCTCCCAACAGCTCCCAGCAGCTCCCAACAGCTCCCAACAGCCATCCTTCCTAGATTAGTAGACTAGAAGAGATTCTGATTCTTTCATCAGCTTGCTGTACAATCGCCCCTCTGCTGCTATGGACAGGGATACCACATGCCTTGATTAGTGACTGGTCCCGATGATGAATAGCATTATGAGCCTGTGAGACCGGAGTGTGGGTTTAAACCCCCAGCCAGACAGAATAAGAGAGGATCAGGCCTGTGGCACCATGAAGATACATCTGCGGGCAGATTGCTACTTTAATGTTAGGAGCATACATTAAACCTACACTTTGGAGCAGTTTCACTGCTGGGCAAGGCTTGCAGACACTTGTTTCTCCACTGTTTCTTTTTGACATACTGTATATCTAGTGTTCTAACCTTGCCAAGCCAGTGTCATTACAGTGCAGTGTCTTACAGAGCAGTGTCATTACAGTGCAGTGTCTTTACAGTGAGTGTCCTTACAGAGCAGTGTCCTTACAGTGCAGTGTCCTTACAGAGCAGTGTACTTACAGAGCAGTGTCCTTACAGAGCAGGTCCTTACAGAGCAGTGTCCTTACTGTGTAGTGTACTTACAGTGCAGTGTCCTTACAGAGCAGTGTCATTACAGTGCAGTGTCCTTAAGAGCAGTGTACTTACAGAGCAGTGTCCTTACAGAGCAGTCTCCTTACAGTGCAGTGTTCTTACAGTGCAGTGTTCTTACAGTGCAGTGTTTCTTACAGCGCAGTGTTCTTACAGTGCAGTGTTCTTACAGAGCCAGTGTTCTTACAGAGCAGTGTCCTTACAGTGCAGTGTACTTACAGTGCAGTGTCCTTACCGAGCAGTGTCCTTACAGCGTGCAGTGTCCTTACAGTGTCCAAGTGTTCTTACAGTGCAGTGCTTCTTACAGCGTGCAGTGTTGTGTGCCCTTACAGCGCAGTGTTCTTACAGTGCAGTGTCCTTACAGTGCAGTGTCCTTACAGTGCAGTGTTCTTACAGAGCAGTGTCCTTACGGAGCAGTGTTCTTACAGTGCAGTGTTCTTACAGTGCAGTGTTCTTACATAGCAGTGTTCTTACAGTGCAGTGTCCTTACAGAGCAGTGTTCTTACAGTACAGTGTCCTTACAGTGCAGTGTTTACACAGGTGCAAATGTATTATATTTAGTCCATTTTGGGTGTGCTTTTTTGTTTGTTTACTTACTCCCTTTATTATTATGTATTGTAGATCATTGGTATATATTTTTTCCATCACCCTTTGCCATAATATTTCATTTTATGCATTTAATTTGCTGTGTATGACATTTAAATGTGTATTAACCTTTTTATAGGTGAATGCCTTGTGTGTTTAACAATGCAATAAAAGCTGCAGGTTATTCTGTAGGCCTAGGTCTATGCAGCCTAGGTCTATGCAGCCTGGAAAGACAGAGCAACTGGAAAAACAACTTAGAAAGGGTAGAAATAGAACTACCCAACAAATATCATTTAACCTTGAAGGAAATACTGGTAGGTAATCAAATTATATATCCATTAAGTCCAACTCAGTGAACATGCAATTGCTTTTTAACCTACAGTTGTATCATGCATCCAAGGACATATTCGCAAATTGGCGATACACTCGCGAGAGACAACATTCAGCAATTTCTCATATGATACTCTAGGTTAGAATAAACGAGTGACTTTGCGATGCGGTAGAAGTGGATTTGGGATAATCTTTGTTCATTGAACAACAGCCGACACAACTGCTGCTGGAACGCCCAACTGTCATCTGTGAATGAGAGAGGCTATGTGATTTACATTGTGAGAGAGTAGAGAGACCACTATGTTCGTCTCTGTTTAGTTAGTTTTGGAAAAGTTAAGTAGATAGCATGCTGAGGAACTTCTTCCCACGCTTGGAAAGGGTCCTTGCTCGCGCTTGTGGGCCCACCTGCGTGCTGGTGTTTTTGGAGAGCAATACTGTCGTGAGAGAAAATAAGAGCTGGTATAAGACCTGGTAGGGCCGAGAATTTAAGGTTAAAAAAATAACTCAATTCTCTAATGTTCAGTTCAGGTTTAAAAGTTCGCTGTTTGTTTTACTTGACATTGAATGCAGTGATATAAACCAAAAAAAAAAAACCGAGACGGAGACTTGAGAGAAAATAAGAGCTGGTATAAGACCTGGTAGGGCCGAGAATTTAAGGTAAAAAAATACCTCAATTCTCTAATGTTCAGTTCAGTTTTAAAAGTTCGCTATTTGTTTTACTTGACATTGAATGCAGTGATATAAACTTATTAAATTGGGTGGTTCGACGCTGAATGCTGATTGGCTGACAGCTGTGGTTATCAGACCTATACCTACGCACCATGGGATGTGACAAACATTTATTTACTTCTCTAATTATGTTTGTAACCAGTTTATTAGCAATAAGGCACCTCGGGGGTTTGTGATATACTCCTGGCAAATATACCGACGCGCTAAGGCTGTGTCGTGTTTGCGAAGAAAAGCCGTTAGCTGTGGTATATTTCGTATTGCCCACCTCCGGA
>NC_036868.1:1643733-1679715 GCF_002910315.2 Salvelinus sp. IW2-2015 | reverse complement strand
AAACTATATTTAAATTGGTGGTTCGAGCCCTGAATGCTGATTGGCTGACAGCTGTGGTATATCAGACCATATACCATGGTATGACAAACAATTTATTTTTACTTCTCTAATTATGTTTGTAACCAGTTTATAATAGCAATAAGGCACCTCGGGGTTTGTGGTATATGGCCAATATACCACGGCTAAGGGCTGGTGTGTTGTGCGCAAGAACAGCCGTTAGCTGTGGTATATTTGCCGTATGCCACCCCCCTCGGGCCTCATTGCTTAAGTACTTAGTTATCCATGTTCAAACATTGTTAAATTACATTTTGGTGGAATGATCCTTCCACGTGCTGAACCATATGCACTGCCATTGCAATAATGACACAGTTGAATGCAATCCTAGTATAAAGGCCTATGGCTCTATACATGTAAATAAATGTGGTACCTTCAAGGTACGTGGTACCTTCAAGCATTGGAAATTGCTCCCAAGGATGAGCCAGACTTGTGGATGTCTACACATTTTTTTCTGAGGTCTTGGCTGATTTCTTTGATTTCTTAAATGATATGTAAATGTAGTATAAAGGCCTATGGCTCTATACATGTAAATAAATGTGTATATGTGTATATAAATGTGTATATGTGTTTATGAATGTGTGTTGCTGCCCCCTCGGGCCTCATTGCTTAAGTGTACTTAGTTATCCATGTTCAAACATGTTATAAATTACATTTTGGTGGGAAATGATCCTTCCACGTGCTGAACCATATGCACTGCCATGTGCAATAATGATCACAGTTGAATGCAATCCTAGTATAAAGGCCTATGGCTCTATACGTGTAAATAAATGTGAATATGTGTATATAAATGTGTGTGTGTGTATATATATATATATAGTTGAAGTTGGAAGTTTACATACACCTTAGTCAAATACATTTAATCTCAGTTTTTCACAGTTGGGATGGTGTTCTTCGGCTTGCAAGCCGCCCCCTTTTTCCCCCAAACATAATGATGGTCATTATGGCTATTTTTGTTTCATCAGACCAGAGGACATTTCTCCAAAAAGTCCCATCTTTGTCCCCATGTGCAGTTGCAAATTGTAGTCTGGCTTTTTTATGGCGGATTTGGAGCAGTGGCTTCTTCCTTGCTGAGCGGGCTTTCAAGGTTATGTCGATATATGACTTGTTTTACTGTGGATATAGATACTTTTGTACTTGTTTCCTCCAGCATCTTCACAAGGTCTTTTGCTGTTGTTCTGGGATTGATTTGCACTTTTCGCACCAAAGTACGCTCATCTCTAGGAGACAGAATGCGTCTCCTTCCTGAGCGGTATGACGGCTGCGTGGTCCCATGTCGTTTATACTTGCGTACTATTGTTTGTACAGATYAYCGTGGTACCTTCAAGCATTTGGAAATTGCTCCCAAGGATGAGCCAGACTTGTGGATGTCTACACATTTTTTTCTGAGGTCTTGGCTGATTTCTTTTGATTTTCCCATGATGTCAAGCAAAGAGGCACTGAGTTTGAAGGTAGGCCTGGAATTTTCCAACCTGTTTAAAGGCACAGTCAACTTAGTGTATGTAAACTTCTGACCCACTGGAATTGTGATACAGTGAATTATAAGTGAAATAATCTGTCTGTAAACAATTGTTGGAAAAATMACTTGTGTCATGCACAAAGTAGATGTRCTAACCGACTTGCCAAAACTATAGTTTGTTAACAAGACATTTGTGGAGTGGTTGAAAAACGAGTTTTAATGGCTCCAACCTAAGTGTATGTAAACCTCCAACTTCAACTGTACATACTATTTATGCATGTGTTTTTTTTTTACAAATGATATGTTTCTATAACAAGGACTATGTCTGGAACAAGGACTATGATGGAAAAATGTGATCAAACTTTAGAAAAAGTAGAGCAAGTATTATTGTACATTTGTATAACTTTTACATATAGGTTATTCAGTTGTAAAGACAGCTCTCCAATCAAAATGTTTCCATGCTCTTTATCAATATTCCATATGCTACTGGTATTTATATTTCATACTTTCGTTTTGTTTATAACCAATTGACCCCCCCACCCCAAAAAAATGTATGTATTGATTTTTGGGGGAAGAAAGTATTTGGGCTTTGTGTGGTATAAGATAGGGCTATTATTCTGGTTTCCTGACCTCCATCTCTACATCTGATAAAACATGCAAAAGGTCATTCTGTTGGCCTCACAATAGGCCAAGCTCTCTCAGTACCTGTGGGAAAGTAAGGGGCAAGGAGGTTAGAAGTCGCACAGACTCCAGCTGGTCCACTGTAGAACCACTGTACCCTCATAGGCGGCTGTATGGTACCAGGGACCAATTTAGAAAGAATAGTCACGTCTGTCTCAACAGTTTCTCAAGCATTAGGAGAAGGGAGAAAGGGGAAACACCATTGTTTTGTTGTTTAAGCACCCTGGGCATCGACTGTTAACGACGCGGTACCCGTATTTGTATGTGTAGGCGTTAGGAGTTTAAGAAAACATGGCTGCATTGTGTGGCTAGTTAATAACGGCTTAACTCAACAGGCTGTGGTAGGAAGTCCATAAACTGTGCAGGAGACACACTTGTGTGAGAAAGTATAGATTAGAATTTGCTGCTGTATAGTGTAGACCTACTATTTCCCCTCTGGTCTGTTTGTAAAGAGAAGGAAGCGGACAGAATGCAGAGAACATGAAGACTGGGATGGAATGTATGTTGGAAACAGTAGTCTTCTCTTAGTCCCTGTCATATCACTGTAATCAGAAACATCTCTTTGTCCCCTATCATATCACTGTAGTCAGAAACCTATACAGTTTACACACAGTATTTGTATGTATGTCTGAGCATAACTTTCAATACTGTTTGAACACAGGTGTATCCTCTTCAGAGAGATCTATAAAGTGAAGCCACTCCTAACCCAGGTGACAGTACTGCAGCTCTCATTCTCTACACAGGTGACACTGTCATCAATAACCATAAGTCATTCTCCCCTGGTTGTTTTACAAGTTAACTCCCATGGTGTAAATTCATTAAGGACGCTTCCTCCAGAAGGCATAGAAATGGGATTATTTCAAGAGGTGTACTCTGCTAATAACTATCCTTTCAATATTAGTGTGATATTAGAATGATAATATTGGACTGTCTTGTGTCAGTTCAAATGTGGAAACCATGTTTCAGCACCGCCACCGTTGACAGCGTCACTGACACTTGTTGAACAACGTCACTCACGTCTTTGGTATCCCTTCAAACAGATGTACAATATTACACCTTTACCCTCACCTCTTAACAGACTCCACAGTCTGTCTCTTTCAATGGGCCGTGAGACAAAGGCAATGATGAGCAGGTTTGGGGTTGTAAACTATCGCAACGTTCCCCACAAAAGCCTCTTGTCTGGAGTGTTTCCAAAGTGTGCCTGGCTACTGCCACCCGGGTCTGGGTCAATGGGCATGCAGGGCCCAGCGCACGGAGTAGAGACATGGAGATATGCTCCCATTCAAAGGCATTGACTCATTACAAAGGGAGGTCACAACCCTGCTCTTTCTCCTGGCAAAGGACTCCGACATCCATTTTGACAGTAGGAACCACAGCCAACAGCATGCTCTTAAATCTCTGGACAAAGTGAGAAGACCTTCCAATGGTATTGTTTTTGGGCCTGCTCTACACAAGTGGGTATTGATGAGTCAGGGGGGAGGGTGGATGGTCTTTGAGAGACTCTGGGTCTTACCGGGAGCTTACATCTGTGTGCAGGACTTTTAGAAGCTCGACAGCTGTTAAAACGTAGATTATAGACTGACAAAAGCCAGACCGTTTTGTATCATTGTTACGGGAAATGTTTGTTATGCATTACCATACCGACACACCAGTGCTTGTTATGCACTACCATACAGACACACCAGTGCTTGTTATGCATTACCATACAGACACACAAGAACTGATATACAAGAATTTGAGTCCAGACTCCAGACAGAAGGCAATAACTAACTCAATTTGCCTTTTTTTTTGTTTGGGTCCCATTGTATTTGGTTTCTCATCCACCAGTCGTGTCTCGTGTGATAAGGCTGTCTCTTTCAGAAGAACCACTCATTCCTCTGGCATGACATTGTGCACAAAAACACGAGAGACATTCTCAATAATGGTAATTTTTTTTTATCCCAAAAAGTGATCAAAGTCAGATAACGAACAGGTTGTTGGAACGCAGAGCTCCCTGGAACCTTGAATAGATTGCAGCATCTGGCAAAGCCTGTCCACCAGACCCCAACCCCCTGTCAGCCCACTCCCATGCTCCGCTGCCCCAGACAAAAGCACTCAATCACCGAGCGCTGTTGCTGAGGATGGCTCTTTCTGCTCCTGACCTCCGGCTCACTCCAACACAACATAAACATCAGTGACATATAGGAGGGGAACTCCCGCTCCCGCCCCTGCACCCACGCCTGAGACACAACCGCAGGCAGGGCCAAGCACAGTTTATTACCAACCTTAAATCAACTTTTATACAATGTCCAGTGCGAGGATAGAGGAGTTGTGCATTGTGTGTTGTTGAGGTACTGCGAGCAGCTGTCGTGAGTTCAGTGTGCGTTCAAGTTCGCTCAGATGTGGGAGTCACTGTTCAGAATCAGAACTTCTTGGGAAGGTGTTTGAATAATGATTTGAAAGGGAAACATTTCACTCACAGTGTTTGAGTGTTGGTGATGGTAATAGATGTGTTCAGCTGCATTTATTTCCTTTATAAAAGGTGTCTAGCGATGAGTTCAGTAATCTATCCCTCATGAGTACTCAACAACCTGTTGTGTTGATATTACTAGACATTGTTGAACTACCCTATTCTGTAAAAAGATGTTCTCAATCACATGTTAAGGTAGTACAGTACAGCGGGTGTTTTTCAGGTCTTTCTCTTGGCTCACATTCATATTTACCCCTGCAGATATCTTACACCACCCATCAAGGAAGGAAACCTTTGAGCAAAAAATCTTTGTTGCGTGTTCTATCCTTTCTCTCTGCCTCATCCTATCTTTTCTGCTAAGGAGGGATTCTTTTTTTACCAATCTGAGCCCTTAGGTAGGCTCTAAATGTCTTGGTCTGAACAGTTTTCTGTTAGAGTAACGTCCTTTAGTGATGTGCGGGTCAGATGTTTGTTCACCTTCACTTGCCCGCATTTACTATTAACCATCTGCAGATATAGAAAATGCGCTGTACAGTCAGAGATGGCGGAGAGATTTTTTGACAGACTTTTAGGTCTATGTCTCTGCTTATGTTTTCCAACATTTTGGTTAGTCAACTTCTCTATAATTAGATACATCAAATACATTTGTATTGGTCACGTACACATATTTTGCAGATGTTATTGTGGGTGTAACAAAATGATTATGTTCCTAGCTCCAACAGTGCAGTAATACCTAAACAATACAAATATTATTTTTTTTAAAGAAAAAGAAAGGAATTAAGAKATTTTGAAATATTAGAACGAGCAATATAAGTATGTATATGATGGTGTGTATAGACATTAGTATTATTATATTAATTTAAAAAAGGTGAGTACAGCAGTAGTTATTTAGGATGATCCTTGACTCTAATACAGTATATACAGAGCCTTCAGAAAGTATCCCCTTCACCTTTTCCACATTTTGTTGTGTTACAGCCTGAATGTAAAATGAATTAAGTTGAGATGTTGTGTCACTGTCCTACACACAATATCCCATAATGTCAAAGTAAAATTATATATATTTTTTTTTTAACAAATTTATTAAAAATGAAAAGCTGAAATGTCTTGAGTCAATAAGTAATCAACCCCTTTCTTATGGCAAGCCTAGATAAGTTCAGGAGTAAATATTTTCTTAATAAGTCACATAATAAATTGTATGGACTCACTCTGTGTGCAATAATAGTGTTTAACATGATTTGTTTATGACTACCTCATCTCTGTACGCCACACAGACAATTATCTGTAAGGTCCCTCAGTTGAGCAGTCATTTTCAAACACAGATTGAACCACATATAACAGTGAAGTTGTCCAGTGCCTCACAAACAAGGGCACATATTGGTAGATGGGTAAAAAAAAGCAGACATTGAATATCCCTTTGAGCATGGTGAAGTTATTAATTACACTTTGAATGGTGTATCAATACAGCCAGTCACTACAAAGTTACAGGCTTCCTTCCTAACTCAGTTGCCGGAGAGGAAGGAAACCGCTCAGGGATTTCACCGTGAGGCCAATGGTTACTTTAAAACAGTTACAGATTTGACTGTGATGGCTGTGATAGGAGAAAACTGAAGATGGATCAACAACATTGTAGTTACTCCACAATGCTAATCTAAATGACAGAGTGGAAGCCTGTATAGAATAAAAATATTCCAAAACATGCATCCTGTATGCAATAAGGCACTAAAGTAAAATTGCAATAAATTTGGCAAAGAAATTAAGTTTATGTCCTTAACACACAGCGTTATGTTTGGGGGAAATCCAATACAACACATCACTGAGAACCACTCTTGTCACGTGTGCACCCTCTCCTGCCTCTAGGTCACCAGGCTCCTCGTTAGGGCGCACACCTGTCACCAGCGTTAGGCGCATAATGACACTCACTTGGACTCCATCACCTCCTTGATAACCTACCCTATATATGTCACTCCCTTTGGTCTCTTCCCTAGTCGTCATTGTTTCTGTTCCTGTGTCAGTTCTGTGCGTTGTTCGTGTTTTCTTGTTTTGTGTTATTTTACTTTTATTATTAAAACACTCTCACCCTGAACTTGCTTCCCGACTCTCAGCGCACATCATTACAACTCTTCATATTTTCAAGCATGGRYMTGGCTGCATCATGTTATGGGTATTCTTGTCATCGGCAAGGACTAGGGAGTGTTTTAGGATAAAAATAAATTTAATAGAGCTAAGCACAGGCAAAATCCTAGAGGAAAACCTGGTTCAGTCTGTTTTCCAACAGACACTGGGAGACAAATTCACATTTCAGCAGGACAATAACCTAAAACACAAGGCCAGATATACACTGGAGTTGCTTACCAAGACGACATTGAATGTTCCCGAGTGGCCTAGTTACAATTTTGACTGAAATCGTCTTGAAAATCTATGGCAAGACTTGCAAATGGCTGTCTAGCAATGATCAACAACCAACTTGACAGATCTTGAAGAATTTTTTGAAGAATAATGTGCAAATATTGTACAATCCAGGTGTGCAAAGATCTTAGAGACTTACCCAGGAAGACTCACAGATGTCATCGCTGCCAAAGGTGATTCTAACTCTATGTATTGACTCAGGGGTGTGAATACTTTTGTAAATTAGATATTTTTTTATTTCATTTTCAATAAATTTGCAAGCATTTCTAAAAACATGTTTTCACTTTGTCATTATGGGGTATTGTGTGTAGATGGGTGAGAAACATGTATTTTATACATTTTGATTTCAGACTGTAACACAACAAAATGTGGCGTAAGTCAAGGGGTATGAATACTTTCTGAAGGTACTGTACTTTATTTTGTATTTATTTATTTTACCTTTATTTAACTGGGCAAGTCAGTTAAGAACAAATTCTTATTTTCAATGACGGCCTGGGAACAGTTGGTTAACTGCCTTGTCCAGGGGCAGAACGACAGATTTTTACCTTGTCAGCTCGGGGATTCGATCTTGCAACCTTTCGGTTACTAGTCCAATGCATACTGTATGAAGTGGGTAAAGCAGTATGTAAACATTATTAAAGTGTCCAGTGTTAAATGACTATGCACAAAGGGAAGCAGTCCCTAAGGTGCAGGGCTGAGTACCGGGTGGTAGCCGGCAAGTATAGTGCATTCAGAAAGTATTCAGACCCCTTGACTTTTTCCACATTTTGTTACGTTGCAGCCTTATTCTAAAATTGATCAATCTACACATAATACCCCATAATAACAAAGCGAAAAACAGGTTTTTATAAATGTTAGCAAATTTATTACAAATAAAAAACAGAAATACCTTATTTACATAAGGTTTCAGACCCTTTACTCAGTGCAAAATTCAGGGCTTGCTGCTTCTCTTCTTTTAATACTTCTTGCCCTAGAAGACTAAATGAATCCTTGCTCACCAGAATAATGTCATAAATCAATAGAATGAATGCTTCAATCTAGTTGACATCTGTAAAGTTTTATCTTTCATCTCTGCTTCTCTCGGGCAGCAAAGATGTTTAGGGACCGGGGAGAAAATTAAAAACTCAAAAAATTACATCAGTTTCACTGGTTTTAAGGAAATAAAAGCTGTGAAAACTACCCAACATGTACATTTAAGTGGCTAAAATACTATCAGCTTTTATGATGCAGATTAAGATAGTGCCTTTACAGACAGTCCGTAACCGTGGTTGAAATACTATCCGTTTTTATGATGCAGATTAAGGGTAGCACCTTTACAGATGGTCCCTAACCGCACATTCATTCTCTCAAGATGCTGAATTAAATAAATTATATTTCTCCACTCCTTTTCCCGAGTTAAAATGTACATTTGGTACATAATTTCACTGCAAGAAATACTTAATTCTGCAGGAGTTAATATTATATTAGACTATGTGAGAGGTTACAGTCAGCGTCAAGATTTCAGTTCGGCTACTATTCCATTCAACCCATCTGAACAGTACAGTTCCGTTGACGCGTCATTTTGAAGTCCTGCTCTTGTGAATCTCAAATGTGTATGGCGCCTCACAATCACCACACGTGACATAGTCGACACTGCTATCATTCTATTTTACCACTTCACCAAATCTTTCCCAAACATTAGGCTACTGTTCTAGCCCTCCCTTCAATTTATTTTAAACTCTCTATTTCGCAGCTTTTCTCTTATTGAATTAAACTCTTTTTTCCTTTTTGCCTCAGTGGATCAACGTAAACTTTTTCTGCCCCAAATTATTTGTCAATTGCCGTGTATTTGGTGCGCTACAGTTAGGCCTTAAAACTTAGACTACGCACAGATAAAAATAATGAAAGAAAAACCTCAATGTAGCCTATAGATATGAATTGAACAAGAGTTGTACATTTATGGATTTTCAATGCATTGTTTTCTCTCAATATTTCATGACCCATATCCACGGGAACTGCAGGTTATGACTCAACCCGCGCATCACTAACATCCTTATACAGCTGTTTCCTGAAGCTATGTTGTATTCGTTGAGACTCTTGGATACCCATCTTTCATTGAGTTGATCAGTGGATATGGTAGTCATGACTACCCTAGCTCTTGATGGTGTGCACTCCTCTGTGATGGTATCCGCCTGGAGCCTGTGTGTGTCTGCTTACATGTATGTAGGCTATGTAATGTGTTTGTCTTTTAATAGAATACTGCAATATATGTTTTCGAATAAGTAGCAGTATGGCATATCAGAGATAAGAGAAATGGTTAGATCTTGTACAAACCTGAATATTTGAGATCTGACTCGTGGGTTGACTCTAATCTCGTTGTTTCTCCATAGGACCCGGGCTTCGCCGTGTTCCTGTTTGACAAGCTCCAGCACCTCCAGTGTCCACATAGGGGCCCGTATGCTAGAGAGGACAGCACCTGCCAGGTCTGTGGCACTGCCCTTCACCAACTGAGACGCCTGGCCCTGCAGAAAGCCTTGGGCCTCACCGGAGACATGCCCGACCTGCATCCTGGAGCCTTCTCCTCAGGGCTGACCCCCAGCCCTGCCGCCCACAGCGTGGTCACCCTACCCTGCCAGGACTGGTCCATGGAGGACTCGCCAGCCAAGCAGCCACCCAGGTTCTATGATCAGATTCCTGGGGAAAGGTTCAGGGGGGGACTCCAGGGTTGGGGTGGGATCCAGAGCAGCTACATGGGAGGGTCCAAGTCCACGGTGACTCCTATACCACAGCACTTTCTGGAGGGAGTGTGGAGAGTCTCTCGTGTCAGGAGGGATCATCATCCTCATTCTGCTGTGGTAAGTTCATATTCTCTTTTGTTTTCTTTAGGTTAGAGTATTTTGGGCTAGACTTCATTCATACAGTTTCGGTCTTTTAAACATTCTGAAATGTATTCAGACCTGTGTTTGTCTTTCGTCTGAAAGCTACCTAGCAACACCTAGCAAAGCCGAAATGCATAGTTTTTTTGGCAAAAAAAGACACCTTGAATTTGTCCTCCATTTTCATTTAAGAATGGCTACCATTTTCATTCACTTTGGTTAGTGCTGCACGGTAACACTTCTACTTTTTTTATACTCCATGTGCTATTACAAAACCATTCAGGTCTGAGAAAAGACCTTGGTTTTGCTGTTACCTTGGCAACGCAGAACAATTTGAATTGCTGTGACTCTAGAAAGAGTTAAGAGTTGTGACCAGAGTCAACGGGAAAGGACTTATTTCTCCATCCATGGCTTCTGTTAGGAGTTTGGTTGCCAAGCATGACATTGCCATCTCTCTGGAATAGTGTGTATTTGACTGAAACTACTGTAGTTTATGTAATTTTTTTCAGGCCACTTATTTATTAGGCTTCATTAAACGACCCAGTGTCAATTTTATGGCTGGCCCTATAATCATATCATCATGATTCGCACTCCTAGTTCAAGGTTGAGGTGTCTTGAATACCACTCCAGTTAAGTGGCATGACAGGGCTGCCACCACAGGGGGCCTTCATCTGCCTGAATGAGATGTCACCCTCTGATGATGTCATTTGGGGTGTTAATCAGGACTCGGGGGCGACATGACCAGTGTCAAGGCAGGTGCCTGCTCATAGCTCAATAGAAACAGTGGAGTTGGGAGTCTCTGTCATATCACTTATTTTAGAGATTAACTTTTTAACATTTACCTCCTACTCCGTTCATAGCAGAATAATCATGCATAGTAGATAGTCAGATAACTTTTAATCCACCTTGTACTGTTTTGGGCATCCCTCTCAGGACATTATCTGATCTAGAAAAATTAACTATCCGTATATTGGCGTAATTAAATTAACACACCACTACATCATCTAGCCTGTACGAAACTAAAATGCCATCCCCTCTGACTCACAGTCCACTGAGGAATACAGAAGGTAAACAAAGCTGAGGTTCATATCACCGGAGGCAACTCAGTTCAGCTTCCTTTTTACACTCTTCTTATAAACAACTCAAAAGGTTGTTTGGTTAGTGCCAATTCAAGTGACGGACTTCATCCCCATGAAAAAGGATTGCAGTAGGTGGAGGCTGTTGAGGGGAGGACGGCTCAAAATAATGTCTGGAACGGAGCGAATGGAATGACATCAAACCATGTGTTTTATGTATTTGACACCATTCTACTTATTCCGCTCCAGCCATTACCACGAGCCCGTCCTCACCAATTAAGGTGCCACCAATCTCCTGTGATGGCAGTCCAGTCAGTCCTAGGTAAACCCAGGTAGATAGATGTTGGCCATGACAATAAAGTACACCCCAAGGCTGCATCAGAAGTCATTAAACAAGCAGATTGCCCACTCTAAGCACAATACCCTCCGAGCCGGTATCACAGCCTTCCAAACACCACTTGACCTTCCTACCCGGAGATTGAACATTAGGTCATCTCAATGCGGTAGGATTATCATGCTGATGAGGGCCATTGTTGACCTCACCGCCACACAAGTACCATCCATCGATGTGCCAACTAACTCCCAACTCCAGTGATGGGCTGATTAAACTTGGGAACACGGGAATGACCTCCTGGCCGCCACGAGCCCCCATGCCAAGTGAGTCTGGATTTGTTTCAGACACTGAAAGCATAACCATGCTAACTGTATACCGCTCCATAGAGGCACTCCTATAGATTAGGCATCACAGTCCTGTTTGTAATGGGGTTGTAATGAGGGCCAGAAATCAATGGGGAGAGGATTGGATATGCAAATGTTGTCTGAGGTCATTGTAGAATCTACAGAGAGAATGGTCGCTATTGATCGCGGGTGAGATTTGTGAAGTGCTGGACAACGGCATTAAGTGCGTGTTGCGGCGAAGTGGGGGAGGAGGCTGTGGGTCAGAATGGGATTCATGCCAATTTCTCTTGATTGAAGAGAAGAAACGGATGAGAAACTGAGTGGTTTGATTGATTGGACGATTTGGGTGTGGAGGATGACATCGAGACGACTGATGGACCAGAGAACAGCTCTGATTGGCTTATCTTCTGTCTTTTGTGTCGATTGACAGCTACAATAGTTTTCAGTGAGGGCTGACCTCTATGCCTCATGGTAGCCTCTGGTCAGAGCTTGTTTTACAGCGGATATACCAGAGATCTGTATATAAGGACGAGATGCTCTTGTCTCCGCCCCAACAATGGGAGTCATTGTCCCAAAGGCGGGAAGGCAGGTGACAAGTTTAGGTCCAAAATAAGCTCATATGGCTTATTTTGGACAGATTTTGGCAAAAGTGAAACCTCTCGCTTCTCCTCTTCCTCTTTGGAACCTCTCTACCCAGTCAGATACCTTTAATAATGTATTTTGTCTCTTAACATCTCACCTGATATCCCAATGTGTGCTCTAAAAACCTAAGAAAAGATTTGTCTCCTTTTGAAAACAGAATATGAATGTGTATCCACCCAGTATGTATATCCACCTAGTATGTATTGTATAATAATGATCCTAAGTATGTTGTATGCTCATTTGCTATGCTGTTGGGACTTACAGGCAATCTGTTCTCAATGTTTATTTTCTGTGTATCTGTTAGCATCCACTCCCTCCAATGTCAACAAGTGCCTCTGTGCTGCCAAGAGTTGGACAGCTAATGCTTTTGATTGAACGTGTGCCGCTTAAGGCAGCCAATCGTATCCCCTTATTCCTTCTCGGTGTCTGAAAGCAATTAGACCTTGAGCTGGCACATCGCATCCCAATTATACAAAAACCTGAGTTGGACACCTCAGAGAATTGAGTGCCCCTGTAGGGACCTTTCAGTGGACGTATGGCAGGTGTGTGTGTCTGTGAGTGGGTGGGTGGGGGTCATGTGGGTGTGTGTACGTGAGTAGCCACGGGTGTGTCTGTGGCCATGTGGTTGCGTGTACGTGAGTAGCTGCGGGATGTGTCTGTGGGTGGGTGGGGTGTGTGTGTGTGTGTTCTTGTGTGGTGGGTGTGGGGTGGTGTGGTGTGTGTGTGTGTGTGTGTGTGTGTGTGTGTGTGGTGTGTGTGTGTGTGTGTGTGTGTGTGTTGTGGTGTGTGTGTTGTGTGTGTGTGTGTGTGTTGTGTGTGTGTGTGTGTGTGTGTGTGTGTGTGTGTGTGTGTGTGTGTGTGTGTGTGTGTGTCCTGATCTACACTCACAGGACAGTTTTTAGGTACACCACTCGTTCACGAAAATGGATTGCTCCTACAGACAGTGAGTCAAGTGGCCGTGGCTTGCTATATAAAGCAGGCAGGCAGGCATCAAGACATTCAGTTACTGTTCTATTGAGTGTTAAAATGGGCAAAATGAGTAACCTGTGACTTTGAGCGTGGTATTATCGCCGTTGCTATGCGCGCCGGATCCAGTATCTCAGAAACGGCCGTTCTCCTGGACTTTTCACCCAGGACAGTGTCTAGAGTTTACCGAGAATGATGCAACAAACACAAAACATCCAGCCAGCGGTGATCCTTTGAGCCAAAACAGCTCGTTGATGAGAGAGGTCAAAGGAGAGTGGCAAGAATCGTGCAAGCTAACAGGCGGGCCACAAACAGATAAATAACAGCGCACTACAACAGTGGTGTGAGCACGGCATCTCGGAATGCACAACTCGTCGATCCTCGTCACGGATGGGCAATTGCAGCAGACGACCACACCCGGTTCCACTCCTATCAGCTAAAAACAACAACCAGGAAAAAGAGTGGAAAAACATTGCATGGAACATAACAGCGAATTCAGTTTACCTGAGTGGCCTGGTCAGTCCCCAGACCTCAACCCAATAGAGCATCTTTGGGATGAGATGGAATGGGCTGTTCGTAGGCATGAATGCACCGCCATCCAATCTGTAGCAACTGCATGATACCATCGCTTCAGCATGGACCAACATCCCTGTGGAACATTRCCGACACCTTATAGAATGCACCGAATAATTCAGGCTGTTCTTGAGGCAAACGGGATCCGACCCGGTACTAGAAGGGTGTATATGCCTGTGTGTGGGCTGTTAATTTCAAAATGTTCTCCTCCCATTTCAAGCAAAATAACTCAGAACACTACAGAAGCCATAGGATTTGGGAGGCCTGAGAAAGAAAGATGGGTACTTGATTTAATTAGGGAGGAGGTAGGCGAGGGCACTGGAGACAAGGAGACGTGTCAGTAACGCTCTAAGGAGACACCACCCCATTCGGCCGAGCCAGATGGTTCAATGCCGTCTGCAGCCTTCGAATGCTGCCCTTACCAGAAAAGTGACTCACCAAATTCTCGGAGGAGAGGGAAAGGTGTTGGTTTATGTTGAGACTGAGAGAAACAAGGGAAGGACAAATGGAAGAGAACACAAAGGAAAAGGAAGCCAGGATCATGCCTCCCTCCTCTCTGTGCTGACAGATGGGACCTGGTTCTCACCTGAGGTGAATAAGCACGTCTGACATCCATCTGGGAGGCTTGGCTTGGGTTGAGTGGAGGAGTGGGCACACCTCACGCTTCACTGCCTTCCCCCATTTTGGACTGGGCTCTGATTATGAAGGACACGATCAAAGATGGGGATTCAGAGAAGGATCTGTAGTCATTTCAGTATACCATGCTGAAATATACAGACAGATATAGGAGTATTATTAGACGAATATAAGCATTTTCCATCAAATAAATTGTTCCATTCACTAAACATTGAATTTACTAAGACTAAAATGTTTGATTACTGGGGAACAGAGAAGGACTAGACACATACCAACAAAGCAAGCTATATTATTAGTTACATTTTTATTTTGTAGCCTACACCTGGGATTTAAATCAGACTTAGTTGACAAGCAGAAAAGGATCAAGAGGGTGAACTGCTGATCAAAGATGTATTTTTTGCACAATGTTGAAAACCAGGTGCAGACAAACAGCCTCACAAACTGTGAAAGGTTTGATCGACAAAGAAAGTTGTTTAGCTTTCTGCTTCAAATCACCAACAGGTCCCTTTGAGCCAACCCGATGGCAGGCACACTGTAGGGTTCCTCCCTCTCAATTAGTCCCATAGGCATCACATTTCGTGAGCACTCTGTTGCCCAGAGTGACCTTCCCGCTGTCATCAGTGCCTGGGTCTGCCCCGGAACAGCCGTGCCAATATTGCACACCTCCAGGGTTGGGTACGTTACTTTCTAAATGTAATCCGTTACAGTTACTAGTTACCCGTCRAAAATTGTAATCACTAACATAAWTTTTGGATTACCCAAAATRAGTAACATAATCTGATTACATTCAGTTACTTTTAGATWACTTTCCCCTTAAAGATATACTTCTCCTTAATGCAACCGCTGTGTCAGATTTCAAAAAAGCTTTACAGCGAAAGCACACCATGGAATAATCTGAGTACAGCGCTCAGCCACCAAAACAAGCCATACAGATACCCGTCATGTTGTGGAGTCAACAGAAGTCASAAATAGCATTATAAATATTCACTTACCTTTGATGATCTTCATCGGAATGCACTCCCAGGAATCCCAGTTCCACAATAAATGTTTGTTTTGTTCGATAAAGTCCATAATTTATGTCCAAATACCTCCTTTCTGTTTGCGCGTTTAGTTCACAAATCCAAATTCACAAGGCGCAGGCACTTAGTCCAGACGAAAAGTCAAAACAGTTCCATTACAGTTCGTAGAAACATGTCAAACGATGTATAGAATCAATCTTTAGGATGTTTTTATCATAAATCTTCAATAATATTCCAACCYGACAATTCCTTTGTCTTTAGAAATGAAAGGGAARGCAGCGCGCGTGARTTAGCTCATGGCATTCTGCCAGACCCCTTAGTCAAAAGACTGTTGACATCTAGTGGAAGCCTTAGGAAGTGCAATCGGACCAAATTTACACTGTATCTTGGATAGGCATATACTTGAAAATCTACAAACCTCAGATTTCCCACTTCCTGGTTGGATTTTTTCTCAGGTTTTTGCCTGCCATATGAGTTCTGTTATACTCACAGACGTCATTCAAACAGTTTTAGAAACTTCAGAGTGTTTTCTATCCAAATCTACTATATAAATCTACTAATATGCATAGCTTAGCTTCTGGGCCTGAGTAGCAGGCAGTTTACTCTGGGCACGCTTTTCATCCAAACGTGAAAATAGCGCCCCCAGCCATAAGAAGTTAAGAGGCATTAGAAGAAGACAATATAGTATGTTGAACAATTGAACAACATCTATTGGATAAATCAATGTTAAAGTTTACATAGCTGGCCATATATGGATGTTACATTTATAGGTTGGTTATGTAGACTTCTTCTAACCCATCGCTTTCTACTACATATAATAATACGATTCAATTTATCTTTACATTTAAAAACCAAAGTCTATCAGAATTCCAGTCATTCCAATAAATGTTATACCCCTTGATCTTCAAGAATAGGATTRGAAAATATGGAAGTATAGATTAACAAAATTGTTTAACCTGATCATAACCCCAAACTAAGGATTTATTAGCCAGCCCTACTCTGTTGTTTATGATTTTGTTGTCATGGAAGACTGATTGGGCTCATTGATTCAAGTCGAAAAATAAATGTTACTCTCATGGAATGGCATGCTTGAGCACTACTAAAGTGCTATTTAGATGTGAAAATGAATGCCACATGCTGCATTTGCTATGGGCCTATCATTTACCTTTTTGTTAGTGACACTTTGATATCTTGATAATATGCAGCTCTTTAAAAGGGCAAATTACAAAACAATTACAAAATGCCACCCCGCCTCAGTTTTGTTAAAAACCCCTCTCAGACTAATAGACAGAGCTATGGATGCAAGGACTGATTATCCATGATATCAAAATGATTGTTTTAACCATGTTATGAGGCTATACAGTGTTT
This sequence comes from Salvelinus sp. IW2-2015, assembly GCF_002910315.2. NCBI lineage: Eukaryota > Metazoa > Chordata > Actinopteri > Salmoniformes > Salmonidae > Salvelinus > Salvelinus sp. IW2-2015. The sequence continues at coordinate 1,662,853 of NC_036868.1, read as the reverse complement.
GTTACATTTACAATTGAACTAAGCTCATGAGGCATAAGTTATATTCTTCAAGAATCAATGGATATATATATATCATTTATAAGTCCAAAAATGGATGAAACTACATATTGCCCCTTTAAGTCTATCAAAAGTGTGTGAGTTTGAGCATGTGTCCATTAGGCCGATGGATTTTTTATTTTAATCAGCATGAATTAGATTGAGCAATAAAAACCTCAATTTTGTTCCATAGGCTGGGTCCGCACTATGCAGCTGCTGCAAGAGCACATTTTTCACTGGCTATCCACTGGTTTCAAAAACAATGATTGATAGGCAGGTTAAACTTCTTGAATTCAAACATTATTGGGTTCAAATAAACATTTAGATTTGTGAACAGCCATCCACAACAACCACAATCCGTAAAGCACAAATAGCTAAATGAGAGAGTAGCATTGTTTCACATCAATGCGCTATGTACAGTATATATCAATAATAAGTGATATCCGTATTGCCGTAGACTACACCACTGCTGTCATCCTTACCTCCAAGCGTTTATTCAAGTTGGATAATCTTTTGATGCCGACAGCAGTCYCACCATTGGAAGACATATCTTGGACTGTAGCCTAAAAAAGACTATTCCTGCTCATTTCCCGCGATCCATCAAACACATTTGGTGTGTCATCCTAGTGGTCTCTGACTTGTGGTCAGACTCGCTCAGGTGGAACAAATTTAAACATGCGCCTTTTTTCGAAGCTGATTTGAATGTCATTGAGWAAACAGAAAATTGTCAAAGATTATATCGCAAACATCCTTTCTGAATTTAAAAGTAATCTTCAAAGTAAACATTTCGTTTTTCAAAAGTATATGTAATCTGATTGCAATATGTTTGCTGCTAACGTAACAGATTACAGTTACCGTTAAAAAAAAATCCCTTACATGTAATCGGTTACTCTCCAACCCTGCACACCTCCCAGGGGTAGGGAAGGAGTGAGAGAGAAAGAGAATAAGAAGAGAATGGAAAAAAGAGAGAAACATTTTCTACTTGTGAATGGTAAAACTACAAATCTCAAACCTCATACACTAACAACAAGGAATTATGGCAAAGCACGCTCACTGAAAAGATACTAGTCTCGTAAATGATATATTCTGAGCTGAAGAAATGTAYAATTGACTAACGGGTGAACCACAAGGCCAAACTGCCGCCATAGCACCGTGAATGACCCAGTTCCATAATTTATTAAGTCATGTGACTTGACTTATTGCTTTTAGTTCCTAGAGGTGCAAAGGGCCAGTACTGTATGGAATTGTCAGACTCTGGTTACACCTCAGCCAACCCGGTAACATCCCAGCCACCCCGGCTCTTCACACCCACTGCCTTACCCTAACACCATAACCTAGCCGTTACATCATACAAATATGGACCTCCAATTTAGACCCAAATGTAGATCTCCTGCTGGCCATTAATAGGCTACTGCTCTGCTGGCCAGCCTCTACATTTGAATTATTATAGGATGTGTGAGAGGAGTTTGTGGTAATATATACAGTCTTGTTCAGTGGGATGTGGGTGTTTGAGTGATTCTGGATCTCTGTAATCTGTTCCACTGCGAGGAAGAGACAGCATTATTCTTCAATCTACAGCTCGTTATCTACCCATCAGCCATTTGGACTGGGTCTGACTTCCAAGTTGCAACATTCCTCCTCGCGGCTTATTCACTGTGACTTCCATTGAAGCTCGGAAACAAAAATAGCAAAGCGTAATGCATCTGGGTTACTTGTTGCCATTATCTTATATGTAGTTTAGCACACGCGTGTCACGTACAGGTACGCTCACTCAAACTGCCATGCTATAGAATGAGAAAAAAACGTGCTACAGCGTCTATGAGTGGCACCCTGGAGATGATTAAAACGCGAGTGTGTCACGAAGGGCACCTTTGAAGCCATACTGAAGGTGCCTCTTCCCATGGTCACATGTGTCTGTCAGACTAGTGCGCTCCTATTAGGGGTTATATAAATAGCACTGCTATCAGGTGTAGTCGGCAGATGGTTTACCCCTGGGGTGGAAAAACAAGTTACCAAACGAGTACTGTTGTTGTTTGTACTGTAGACATGCTTCAACAACCATATAGATATGTATGTTTTCAGTCTTTGTGGGGGGTGATTGAGGGGAGGGTGATTGGGGGGGTGATGATGATGTAACATGCCAAAGATTAACAAAGAAATAATAGCTTGCTCTACCTTTTTCATAAGGTATTTAATTCTATACATTATCTCAATGTAAATACTATCCAGAGATTGGGGGAAGACCCTGTTTGTTAGGAAGAACCCCCCAAAATACTGTTATTTTCATTAGGATTGGAACAATTGTAAGGAAAATAGAACTTGACCTATGAGAAATGATGATTCCCTGACCACTGCATCTTACGTTTGAGTCAATTTCTCTGTTACTGCCAACAGAAAAGCAGTAGATCAGGGGTAGTCAACTAGGTTCAGCCGCGGGACGATTTTTGTCAGAGAAGGTGGTTCGGTAGAACACAATGACAATAGTTTGTACACTGCAAATTGACCACAACTAAGCCCAAAAAAGAGATTGTATTTGAAAATAACAATAATTTAATTCCTTTATTACATTGAGACATAACCACGTCTCTTTTTTTTAATTCATGGGAATACTTGGGAACAGTTCCCTGAATTAAACTCATTTTACAGTAAAAAAAATTCACTTTGGGGGGCCAAAATAAATCACTCCTGGGCCGGTATTGGTCCGCGGGCCGCCTGTTGCCAACCCCTGCAGTAGATCAAATTGCTGGCCATCAACAATTATAGTTGTCTGTATTAACATACATTTTACATATACAACTACCGGGTACTGGCCCTTCTTTTACTCAGAGACCTAGAATCACTTTAAGAGCAATACAGGGGCATCTGTGACAGTGTGGCAGCTGGGGGTGTCTTGGCTGTGTCAGTGTGGCAGCTTTTTGTTGTTGACTACTTCCGTCCTCTCTCTGTGTGGCGGCGCTTCCGTGGAGGGGCGAACGGCGTGCGTCTCTGTAATCCTGTTAGCTGCCGCGCCAACGCCGCAGTCAAAGAACTGAATAATGGACTCCCCGCCAAATGTCGGCACTCCGCAGACATCGCCGCGGTAATCCACTGTGATGAGTACAGAGTGGATGCCTGCCCCAGTTTCTTCATTTCCTTATAGACCAAAGGGATGAGAGAGAGAGAAAGGGAGAGAGAGGGAGAGAGAGAGAGAGAGAAATTAAAAGAGAAAAATGAAACAGAAAGAGAAAAATAAAAATGAAACAGAAAGAGAAAAATATAACATCTCCAACAACAGGCGTCACCAGAAAAAACAGACAGCACACTAAAAGATGCATCTTGCTCATTTGAAAGAACAAGGACAAATGGAGATTGTGGGAAGGGCTGCGTTGACTTGTGAACTTACAGTAGCCTATGAGATGATTGGCACAAATGGTTTATCTCTGTTAAATCAAATGGCATACAAACGACTGCTGTGTTTTGTCCAACACTCAAAAGTTCCCTGTCATTCTCATATTGCACGTCAATCTGGTTGAATTATATATCCTATGTCATCTCATAGTTTAGTCACAGATGATTAGAACAAGTGATAGTGGATGGGACTCTATCAGTTTTTCAACGCTAACCATATTGTAGCACAGTGTGAGTCGGTAATCAGGCCAAAGCTAATGACCAAAGCTAATGACCAAAGCTAATAAGCTAATGACTAGCTAGCAGTGAGAGTAAAGGACCAAGATTACCAACCTGCAGCTGCAGCAAATGGAGTGACAATGAACGGTAGCCATGTTACACAGGTCATTTCCTGCTGTGGAGTGGCTTGCGTGATGTGTTTTCCCTAAGCTTTTTGGTACTCCTGCTCACAACTGCAGGAGCCACATCAACCAAAGCTGTCGCTCAACTGAGTTCCCCAACTGAGTTCCCCAACAGGCTTCTCTGACTGTGAGAGCATATTATGCAAATTGTTTAGTTTTTTGACTTCATTAAATGTTTTGGTTTGTTGAAAGCAAGTCATGGTAATACACATTGAAGTTGGATGCAGAATTTTTATACTTTTTTGTCACATTGGTTGATGCTCATGTCTCTCTCTCTATCTCTCTCTCCCCACCCACCCCCTCCCTCTTCTCCCCCTGTCCAGACACCAGGCTTGGCTCCTGATCCATACAGGAACTACATGCCCATTGCCCCTGGGAGCCCCATCTACGACTATGCCACCATCACTCCTACCGTCCCCCAGCCCCAGCCCACCCCCACCCAAACCAGCCACACACCCTCCGCTGCAGCCTCGTTCTTCATCAGGTAAGTCAAAGCCATACTTTACCCTAAAAAGCCTTGTGGGTGATATATGCATATGTAGATTTCAGAGACTTGTGAACTTGTCGCTTGATCGATGACGCAATCCACTTTGAAACTGCTGCCTCTTTTCACATATCAGGTCAGTCAATTCAGGAAGTGAACTGACATTTCAATTCAGTAATAAAAAAAATGGCATATATTTTCAATAACTCATTCAATCGAAAAGTTTTTACATTTGAAATTTAAACCACTTCCTCAATTGACTGCCTTCAACTCGAATTGACCCCAAACCTGCTACACATCATACAAATAATGGTTATATCCACCTTTGTCTTGGATTGGACCCATCCAATAGGGCATATGTGACCAACAGCCTCGATTGGGTCTTATGTAGCGACATTTGAAATTGTGATTTTTACATTGGATTAAAGTAGAGACTCAGAGCTAGAAAATGGTATATCAAACACTGCAGTTGAGAAACAATGGGAAAGTAATTCTGCCTCGAAAGCTGATAAACTTGTATCCCCACTTTTGAGAAAATGGCACTTGAATGTTTTGGTATCCCTACTGGAGACCTCTTCTTTGTCTACACCAATTCAGCATCGTTCACGCCCTCTTAAGCCTCAGCCCCACCCATCTCGAAAGGGTTCACATGTAAGGCCATGTGCTAAACCGAGTGAGTAGTTTAGTAAACAACCAAAGATTTCAAGACTAAAAGTGGTAAAAGTAGTAGCCTACAATAAGGAAAAACTCCAGGTAAAAATCCATGTTATCTAGTCCTTGGCCCATATCCTAATCTGACTTTGGTGCAGATCATGTTGTTCTTCACATTACCATCTCTGGTAAACACACACTATATCAAACAAAACTACATTTATTTGTCACATGCACATGATACAGAAGGTGTAAACGGTACAGTGAAATGATTACTTGCATAGTAGCAATATCAAAAACAGGAAGTGTACAGATATAAATATTTGATCATTATTAGATGACCCTTACCCAGACACACTGGTCTAAATTGATGGGTCATGTGAAGGAAATGCTATAATCAATCCCCCAGCCACATCTAGCTAAGTGGATAAGTCACTATTGTCTAGACATGTACACATGTTCATTAAATACAATAGATGGTCGTAACCACCCCCAGACATAACTGGCTATCTTGATGGGTCATGTGATCATCTCTCTTGTTTAGACATGTAGAGTCTTGTTTAGACATGTAGCTAAATAGCTAGCTAAACAATTAACCGGAATAATCCCAACTCATACTACTACCAATACAAAWTTGTCATAGCTGTAGTATGAATCTGCAGGTAGCTGGAACCATTTAACTCTGMTTTGTTTGGCCAGTGTTGTGTCAAGTAACATTGGTTCACACTGACCGTGGCGTATGCAGAAAGTAGCCCATCACTTTTTCCCAACTGATCTGTCGATAGGGTCTGCTAAATTCAGGGCATCAATGTTGTTGAGAAAAGTAGCAAAACTCTTGGCCAGGTCACAGTTGCAAATGAGAACTTGTTCTCAACTAGCCTYCCTGGTTAAATAAAGGTGAAATAAAAATAAATARGACTAACGTTATATCTTTAAAAACTGTGCAGTAGAAAGGACTATCAACACATAATGAGCAGCTCACGTTATAGACAGAGGCATGCTACGTCTCAGCCAATCATGGCTAGCAGGAAAGTCCCTGTCTTTTCCGTGGCTAAACCAACTAGGCTCGTAATTTAACAGTTTTACTGGTATTTACGGATAGAATACAAGTTTGTTATTAAAGCACAGGAAAATGCTCATGTTCCAGAGGACATTTCTGGCAAAAAAAAKCTAATTTTGATAAAYAAATACATGTTTATTTTCAAATTCCTCTCCTGTAAAGTAGTGATGTGCGACATATGCCTAGTTTCCTAAAACTAGTTACATGACCAGAGACTCAACACATTCCCTCCCCCCATCTGGTTGTTTTAAGGCTATATACCTTTTAAAGGTAATTAAGGAAGACTGCATTCACCGTAAACGCTGCATGTGTCGGCTTAATTGGAAATCTTTAAATGCCAATCGCGCTATAACGCAGATCTTCCTCGGTCCAGATTATATCTAAGCCGTAGTCTCCTTCTCCACTTCCAAGGGGAAGGCAGGATACAGTCTGCCCCATTACTTATTCAGCCCTCCAGTACTGTTCGTGTCAAAATCTCTGAGCCTTTTCCCAGGCTACCAAAATACTCTGTCGCTGCTGGCAATCCATATATATTGCTAGTATTGCTTGTAGCCCTAGCCTCAGATGTCAGTGATGGATGCCTGGGTTAGTCACTTGGAGTGGGGAGATAAGTAATTTATATATAATTTTCACACATTAGCTACCATTTGACAGCCTATGGAAATGATGATGCAGATGTTCCTTAGCTCTGGAACACGACATTGGAAACTAAAAGCATAACAACCTAAATGAAAGCCTCAAAGTGAATTTTTCTGTCCAGAATGAAGTTTGAGCAGTCTACATGCCAACTAGCTGACTAGGTTAACTTCCTTAACTTCCTACATTGTAGTATTTGGAGGTTGTTTAGAGTGCATCCAGAAAGAAGGGTAGAAGACAGAGAGAAAGTAAATACTTGTGTTTCCCTGAGCGAAKCAAGGAAACTTATTGAGAAAGATTTCACACTCTGACACTGAGGATATTTTCTGCCAGCACTGTGAAATAATAATCTMTATCTAGTGTAAGAGAACATACCTCAAATGTCAAGCGTAACGTTCACTCATATGCTACAGTCATTATTTGGTTGGACTACTATTTTTATCCTGGTGAGATTGACACACTTGTCATAAATCTTTGTCTCAGGGATTAATATAGAGTTGCTAGTTTGTGTCTGACAGAACTGCGTCGCTAATGGGAAACCTATTCCCTATATAGTGCACTACTTTTGACAAGGGCCCACAGGGCTCTGGTCCACTATGTAGGGAATAGGGTGCCATTTGGGACTTTGAAATGCCTCCACACTCTTTTTCCAGTTCTAAAAATTGCAACTGTGTCTGTCTGTATTTTGACTCCGATTTTCATTGGAAACTGAAATTGATGTTGGATTTGAGTTAGACAGACAACTATAGCAGGACAACATCTAACTACGTAAATCATAAATATGTATTCCTGTAGTTTCTTGTAGGCCTGGATGTATTACGCTTTACAGCCAGCTGTAGTCGTGGTCTTATCGTGCTATATTTCCCATCAGCCAAAGCTCTAGTTCAAAGTAGRCTACCACTTCAAAGAAAAAGTAGAACTTGCCCACGCAAAGACCAAATCAATCCACTTCGACACCCTTTCAGCAGGTGGCCAGATTATCAGATAGGATCTATTTCAGCAAGTAGGCCAGGCATTCTCTACTGAAAGGTCAACAACAAACATGGAGGAGAAGGGGAGAAGGCTGAACTGAAAGCCTTCACAATACCACTACTCTGTATTTCTGTACCGTTGTGTGTCGTGGTGTGTGTGTGGTGTGCTCCCATGAGTGTGTTGTGTGGAACTGGTGCATGTGATGGTTGACCGTGTGTGACATTGTTGTGTCGTGTGCGTGGTTGTGTTATGTGGTGGCTGTGTGTGTGTTCCATCTCGTGATTGCCCGCCTGTGTGTTGTTCGTGTGTGGGTGTGTGTTTGGGATGCTGTGCGTGTGCTGTTTGAGCTGCCGTGCCATATGGCCTCTATATTTCTTTCATGAAATCCAACGAAAGGAGGTACAAGAAGGAACCTTATGGTTCATATAGGTTAGGTTATAAACCATATGGTGCACAGGTTATACAACCTATATAGTGCAAGTTATAGAACCTATTGTGCACGGTTTAGTTATAGAACCTATATGGGCTTCGTACGGTTCAGTAAGAACCCCTATCATGGTGCAGCGTTAGTCTATACTAAACCTATATGTCTAAGCGTTAGTCTATAGAATCCTACATAATCGTGCGTTGCGTTTATAGAACCTAATTGCAGTTAGTTATAGAACTATATGGGTGCAGTTCAGTTATTTAAACCTATATGTCAGCTAGGTCCTATAACCTATATGTTGGCACGGCTAGTCTATAGAACTATTGGTTTGCTAGTCTTAGCGCTACGTATAATCACCTAATGATGCCACAACGTTGGTATAGAACCTATATGTGCAGAGTTCATAACCTATACTCGTGCACGGTTAGTTATAGAACCATTCATGTAGGTACGTGATAAACCTATATTGAGTTAGTTATCAGACCTATACTTTAGGTTAGTTATAACCTATATGTACGCAGTCCAATACCGGTTAATAGAACCACCTTCTGTTAAGCTAGCTTAAAGCCAATGCGGCAGGCGTAGTATTATTAAGAACCTTATTATCTTGCAGCGTTACGGGTCTACTCAAACCTATATGGCTACTTATATAACCTAAATGGTTGCAGGTTATAGAAACCTATATTTGCAGGTTACGGCTTATTAGAACCTATATGTAGTTAGGGTTATAGAAACCTATATGGTGCAGGCGTTATGTTATAGAACCTATATGGTCAGTTAGGTTATCCATATAGACACTATTGGTGACGTTAGTTATGCAGACCTATATCGGGTATTATAGAACCTATATGTGCAGGTTGGGTTATAAACATATTTAGGTTACTAAACCTATAGGTGCAGGTTAGTTTATAGAACCTATATGGGTGAGTGGTTATAGAACCTATATGATATTAGTTTATAGATACCTATATGGTAGCAGTTAGTTTAATGAGAACCTATAAGGTGCAGGTTAGGTTATAGAACCTATATGGTGTAGGTTAGGTTATAAGAACTATATGTGCAGGTCTAGGTACTAATAGTCATTGGTTAAAACCATATGGCTGAGGTTAGGTTATAGAACCATAGTCGGCAGGTTAGGTTAACGACCATATGGTGCCCATTAGGTTATAGAACCTATTAATCGGTGCCCAGTTAGTTTATACTGTCCTGGTATAGAACCTATATGGTGCAGGTTAGGTTACTAACTTATGCGTGCAGCGTTAGTTATAGACCATATGTGCAGGTTAGTTTAATAGAACCTATATGTGCAGGTTAGGTTAATTAAACCTATACATGGTGCAGGTTTGTTATAGAACCTATATGGGTGAAGGTCATTAACCAATATCGCGTTTGAAGGTTATTTTAAGAACCTATAATGTGCAGCGTTACGTATGTGCCATGTAAGTAAACCTATATGGTGCAGGTTAGGTTATAGAACCATAGTCAAGTCCGATGACTAGTGCCAGTTAGGTTATAGAAACCTACTATTCGGGCAGGTTAGGTTATTAGAACCTATGATGGTGCAGTGCCCACTCTTCAGAGTTATAGAAACCTACGTATGTGCACGTTAGTTATAGAACCTACCTATGTGCCGATGTTAGGTTATAGAACCTATATGGTTGGGGTTAGGTTATAAACTATATGGTGTAGGTTATTATAGAACCTATATGAGTTGTTATGAACCATATGTTAGTTAGTTATAGAACCTAATGGTGTTAGTTATAGAACCTAATGGTGCATTAGGTTAAAACCTATATGGCAGGAGGTTATAGAACCTATATTCAGGTGTATAGAAACCTATATGTGCAGGTAGGTTATAACCTATATGGTGCAGGATATGGTTATAGAACCTATATTTAGTTTATTTTAGAACCTATAGGGTAGGTTAGGTTATAGAACCTATATGTGCATGGTTATAAACCTAGTGTTTGTTATAGAACCTATATTGAGGTTGTTATAGAACCTATATGGGTTGACCCTAAATGGATGGTTAGTTAAACACTATAATGGTGCAGGTAGTTGAACATAGGTGCGTTAGTAAGAACCTATTATGGAGGTTTAGGTTATAAACCTATATGTTGCGGCTAGTTATAAACCTATATGGTTAGTTAGTTATAAACCTAATGTGTGAGGTCTATAAACCTATATGGTCATTAGGTCTATAGAACCTAGTTAGGCTTATCAACCTATATGGTATTAGTTTATCAACCTTATGGTCATTGTATAGAACCTATTCTGCATGATATCTATAGAACCTAGATGGTGTAGTCTAGTTAACTAGAACCTATATGGTGCAGGTTAGTCGTATAAACCTATGTGTTAGTTATAGAACCATATTATAGTTAGCTATAGAACCTATCTGCGTGCACGTGGTTAAAGACCTATGACTGGTGCTAGTTACGATATAAAATCTATAGCTAGTTAGGGTTAAGAACCTTATGGTGCAAGGTATCTATATAAGAACCTATATGGTTGTAGTTAGTCTATAGAACCTATATATTAGGTCTATAAACCTATAGCGTTATGCTGTAACATCCCATATAACCAGGTGGAAACTGAAATGGACAGTTGGTATGATAGGAGTATGCGGTATGAGAAACATTTTGCACAATATCATGATGTGAATAGGATAAATACTACAGAGGTGGATGGAGGAAAGTGCTTTTCATAGATGAGAGCACTCAAAATGATTTCTACTTTTAAGTGCTTTGAAAGCCAGAGTAAAACTACAGAGTAAAACTACAGAGTAAATCTACAGTGGGAAATTGGTAGGATAATAGATTTTTTAGGAAGAAGAAGGTCTGTGCGGGAAAAAAGCATGACATACGAGTGACATTAACAACACAGATATACAATGCCACAAAGCACACAGAAGCCGCTTCACAGAGAATTTCTAGAAAGTGCTTTCCATCACCAGTGCTGTCTCTCAAAGCCCCTCCACCCTTAAAACGTTACAGCACATACCAAAGGAAAAGCCCTTCAGAAATCACCAGGCGAGAGACAGAGAGCCTTAAGTATTAAACCTACGATCACATCAAAGTCATCCCGGGCAGCCTTTTTTTAAGACACAGAGAACGAACGAGAGAGAGAGAGAGAGAGAGAGATAGAGAGAGAGACCACTCTCCTTTTATCTGTAAATCTTTGAAGGTTAGATTACCATTACAGTCATAAAACCTCTCTCTCCCAGCAGATTGAATTTTTGCACCGCCGAGCAGATTTTGAGAGCCATGCCACGGCAAAAGCCTGGGAGTGAACCGTCCTGCGAGGGATGGATCATCCGAAACAGATAGATCATATACCTATCTGACACACACTGACTTATTGGAGATACAGTAGCTGACGCATTATACATAGGCAAGAACTTGGACGCATCCAACTGGTTTATGCACTGTGTGTGCTATAGCGCACATCTTGTTGGATTTCGGTGCATTTGAAAGAATGGAAATTCAGCTTAAGGGAGTTCTATGTGGARATACACTCACCAGACAGTTTATTAGGTACACCCATCTAGTACTGGGTCAGACCACCCCCCTTGCTCACAGAACAGCCYGAATTCTTCGGGGCATTCTACAAGGTGTCGGAAACGTTCCACAGGGACGTGGGTCCARGCTGATGCAATGGCATCACGCAGTTGCTACAGATTGGATGGCGGTACATTCATGCTGCGAACAGCCTGTTCCATCTCATCCCAAAGATGCTGTATAGGGTTGAGGTCTGGGTACTGACCAGGCCACTCAAAGTAAARTGAACTCACTGTCATGTTCCAGGCATTGTTTTGTCAATTGTCAATTGTCCAGTGTTGGTGATCACGTTCCCACTGGAGCCACTTCGTCTTGTTTTTAGCTGATAGGAGTGGAACCTGGTYTGGTCGTCTGATGCAATAGCCCATCCGTGACGAGGATCGACGAGTTGTTCGTTCCGAGATGCCTTTCTGCACACCACTGTTGTACTGTGCTGTTATTTGTCTGTTTGTGTCGCGCCTTTTAGCTTCCACAATTCTTGCCATTCTCCTTAGACCTCTCTCATCAACAAGCTGTTTTCGCCCGCAGGACTGCCACTGACTGAATGTTTTTTTGCTTGACGCACCATTCTTGACCAGGAGGGCGGCCATTTCTGAGATACTGGATCCTGCTCACCTGGCACCGACAATCATACCAAGTCTCTTAGGTCACTCGTTTTGCCCATTCTAACGTTCAATCGAACAGTAACTGAATACCTGTCTGCCTGTCTGCCTGCTTTATATAGCAAGCCATGGCCACTTGACTCATTTTCGTGAACGGGGTGGTGTACATAATAAACTGTCTGGTGAGTGTATATCTGACTATATCGTAGGTGAATTTCTTCTCAGTGCAGCAAATCATGAGAAACAGCATTTGTCTTTGACACATAGACCTAAAGAGAAGGGCTGCTCTGCTGTAGGACCCCATGGGCAGCCTCTACATGGGCAGCCTCCACATGGGCAGCCTCTACATGGACAGCCTCTACATGGGCAGCCTCTACATGGGCCAGCCTCCACAATGGCAGTCTCTACATGGGCAGCCTCCACAATGGGCAGCCTCTACGAATGGGCAGGGCCGCCACATGGGTAGCCTCCACATGGGCAGTCTCTACATGGGCAGCCTCTACATGGGCAGCCTCCACATGTCCTGTTTTTACAATGCCAGCGTGAGTACTCCTTCCTAACACGACTTGTTTTACCACACTGCCAGCTCCAACCCGGCAAGTGGGAGGACGACTGTCACAACACTGCTTGGGTCCTGGGGTTTCGATTCCACCACTCGACTGGACAGTCTCAGAGGGAAGCCAACAGGGTCAGGGGTGAATCAGTCTGAAATATTTTAAGGAGCGGTGGCTTAGCGTCTACGCTAAGCCATTTTCCATATGAAAATACCCAGGGATGCAACTGAAAGTAGAATGGGTTGTTTGTAGACCATCATGTGGTTGACGCTTCTTACATACAGTGTAAGCAACCTGACAAAAAATGTATACAATATACTACAGTTTAATTCAGCCCTTCCTGAAAAAATGTCAATGGATTTCAAATAGCAATAAACCAGTCACCTACTATAGACGAAAGTGAAGAGCCCCAATTTTCACAATCCATCCCACAACCCCACTTCACTCCATTCTTCATCCTCCATCCTTCCATCCCCCTTAATTTGTTTGTAAAATACAAACCTGCTGCCATGGCAACTTGCTTTGGAGGTCCATTCCAAAGTGTGGAGGTCGGGTGCTCTCCTAGACTCCAGGGATGACTTTGAGAGACGGGTAGTTGCTATTCCATAATCACACTGCATTGAGCCTTGTGCATTCAACAATACAGTAGTTACAAATCCAGCATAATGGCCCCAGAGGTGGGCAGCTGAACCAAATGAAACGCGGCTCAATCTTCTCGTCTGTCTCATATCATTTGCATAATGGGCTAATGCTTTGTTTCATAGGATTATGGTATTAATGTTTGTGTGCCACGACGCCACCATATCCCCCCATGTATTTCTACACACTGTACTTTCAAAATGAGCTTTTAAGTTGTTCTAGTCCGCTGGAAGTAAGTGACTCTTGGTGTCTTGGACACTTGCACAGATTCGCTGATCGCCATGTCAATAGGYTAGGCTTGGCTCGTGATTGGTTAACAGGTTGGAATAAGCTACACTGTAGTTAGGTTAGTCATGGTGGATAGACATTTTGTCAGCTATAATTTGCTCATGGCAATCCCTTTGTCTTGAAGGACCAGAAAGCGCTTTCTATACTACACAATAAAAACCTGACTATTTGCTGTATGTAGACTTGGTACTACCATTGAGATAATTGTGGGCCTTGGACACAAGAGGTTGAGAATTATAATTGTTGACGAACACTAGCATTAATTAGAAAGGAATATTCAATTTTGATAGAAAATTATGCTTTCATTGGCTCCCCAAAAATATGATATCCCCCCCTAAAAAAGCAGTACATGATCCACCTAAAATCCCTTTGTGAAAAACATCTATATGTAGAGTTTCAGTCCTGTTTCATAGATCTAATCTCTATGGAGGATGAGGCTGTTTCTGATAATATGCCAGTGGGATGCACAGGGCCGTGGCCGGTTAGTCATTTTCAGCGATGTGGGCTGACCACATCTGTTCGTTGACTGATTCCATCCTGGGCTGCCCCGCTGGTCAATACGGTTAATGTATGCAGAGACACAGGGCAGTCAGAGCCAGCTCAGCGTCTCTTACCACCACTACTGTGTTCCGAACAGACACCGAGACTAATACAAACATGAAGTACACACACACACACACACACACACAAATTAGCAGCTCATACTCTTGCACACAATGCACCTTCTAATTTCCTCATTTCTTTTGGGTGCCTATCTTTACCGTTCATTTGGTTTGGGGCGTATAGCTGGTTGGCGTGGGACAGGGACCAATCTTGACATTTGACTTATTTTGAGGTCTAAAAACATCTGACAGTCTTTAAAGCAGTGCCCCCAGGACCCCTTCCCTCGACACACATTTTATAGTCAATACAACTGCTTTAGTTGGTATCCCACAAGGGCATGTGGATGGGAACCTCTCTCTCTCTCTCTCTTCTCTCTCTCTTCTCTCCTCTCTTCCTCTCCTCCTCCTCTCTCTCTCTCTCTCCCTCCTCTTTCTCTCCATCTCTATCTCGTTCTCTCTCTCTCACTCTCCAGCCTGTGCACAACTGACTTAATAAGTCATCACCTTTCTTACCTGCGCACCTCAGGCTGTTTGTGTTGATAGCCCCACGCTGAGAACGTGGTATATAATAATCGGCTCACCACTGCGTCGCCCCATCCCTGCTGAAGGAAAGATTAATTACAGATGTGAAGATCTCCTCTATCCTCTTCCTCCCTCACTCTCTCTAACCTCTTACGTAACGGATCAACTCTCTCCTCCTCCTCTCACTCCTCTATACCTCTACGTAACGGATCACTCTCTCCCCTCCTCCTCACTCTCTCTAAGCTCTTACGTAACTGATCGACTCTCTGATTATTCTTCTCTCTACATTCCTCTCTCCCTCTCTGGTTTTCCCTCCATCAACCTCGGCTCTCATCACTACTATTCCTCTCTTTCTTCTCGTTCTGTCTCAATCCCCCGTCATCTTCCTCTCTCTCCACGTATCCTCTCTTTCTCGCTCTGTCTCAATCCCCCGTCATCTTCCTCCTCTCTCACTCGTTTCCCTCTTCTCTCGCTCTGTCTCAATCCCCTGTCATCTCCTCTCTCTCTGTCGACTCTCTTTTTCCTGTCAGAAACATCTTTCTTCAGGATGTAGAACATAGTGGTTAGAGGTGATGAAAATACACTAACTATTACCTGTGTGAGAGACTTGTGCTTGTCTTCGCAGCTACAGGAATAGAAGGTGGTGGGACCAAGGGTCTCTCTCTGTCGAGTGAGTGCCCTTGACAGATTGCTTCTCTTTCTCGTCTCTTCTCTCCTCTCTCTCTTCTCTCTCTTCTCTCTCTTCTCCTCTCTCTTCTCTCTCTCTCCTTCGTCTCTCTCTCTCTCTTCTCTCTCTCCTCTCTTCTCCTCTCTCTCTCTCTCTATCTTCTCCTCTCTCTCCTCTCTCTTCCTTCGGAATTCAATGCAATTGCAATTGGCTTTATCGGCATGGGAAACTACATGTTACATTGCCAAAGGCAAATGAGGTAGACAAACACAAAAGTGAACAACAAAAGAATTAACAGTAAACATTACACATACAGAAGTTTCAAAACAATAAAGACTTACGGAGTCATATTAAATATATACAGTGTGTTAAAATGTACAAATGGTTAAAGCACACAAGAAAAAATAAGTAAGCATAAATATGGTTTGTATTTACAATGGTGTTTGTTTTTCACTGGTTGCCCTTTTTTGTGGCAATAGGTCACAATTCTTGCTGCTGTGAGGCAACTGTGGAATTCACCCAGTAGATATGGGAGTTTATCAAAATTGGATTTGTTTTTCGAATCGTGTGATCTGTGTGATCTGAGGAAATTGTGTCTCTAATGGTCATACAATTGGGCAGGAGGTTAAGGAAGTGCAGCTCGGTTTCACTCATTTTGTGGGCAGTGTGCACATAGCCTGTCTTCTCTTGAGAGCCATGTCTGCCTACGGCGGCCTTTCTCAATAGCAAGGCTATGCTCACTGAGTCTGTACAAAGTCAAAGCTTCCTATGTTGGGTCAGTCACAGTGGTCAGGTATCTGCCACGTGTGCTCTGTTCACAATAGCATTCTATTGTTTGCTCTGGTTTTTGTATGTTTTCTCAATGTGTCAAGTAATTATTTTTGTTTTCTCAGAGATTGGTGGGGTCGAATTGTGCTGTTGTCCTGGGCTTTGTGGGTGTGTTGTGTTTGTGAAGACCCTAGGACCAGCTTGCTTAGGGGACTCTTCTCCAGGTTCATTCTCTTGTAGGTGATTGGCTTTGTTGGAAGTTTGGAGTGCTTCTTTTAGGTGGTTGTGAGAATTTACGAGCTTTTCTGGGATTTGATAATAGTGGGTATCGGGCCTAATTCTGCTCTGCATGCATATTTGGTGTTTGCGTTTGTATTAGCGAGTATCTTGCAGATTGTCATGCACAGGTCTTCAATTTGGTGTTTGCCCATTTTGTGAATCTTGTTGTGAGCGGACCCCAGACCTCACAACCATAAGGGCAATGGCTCTATGACTGATTCAAGTATTTTAGCCAGATCCTAATTGGTGTTTTGAAATAATATTCCTTTTGCTTGATATGAGCTCTTGTGTCTCTCAGATCGTCAAGCTTGTGAAGTTACCTGTGTGCGTGATTTTAGGGCCGAGGTAGTAAGTTTGGTCGTGCTCTAGGGCAACGGTGTCTAGATGGAATTTGTGGTCCTGGTGACTGGACTTTTTGGAACACCTTATTTGGTCTTACTGAGATTTACTCAGGCAGGTGACAGAATCTGTGTCGAAGATCTAGTGTCTGCTGTAGCCTCCTTGGTTGGTGACAGAAGCCACCAGATCATCAGCAAACAGTAAGACTTTTTGACTTCGGATTCTAGTAGGGTGAACCGCTGGCAGACTGTCTAGTGCCCGATGCGCCAATTCGTTGATATAATGTTGAGAGGTGGGGCTTAAGCTGGCATCCCGTGTCTCACCCGCCACGCCTGTGTGAAGAAATGTGTGTGTTTTTTGCCAATTTTAACCGGATCACTTGTTGTTTGTGAATGGATATTGATAATGTCGTATGTTACCCAAAAACCACTTCATCAATGTTGTATAAGTACCTCTCATGCAAATGATCGAAGCTTTATTGAATCACAGAAGCATGAGAAAGACTTGCTTGTTTTGGGAGTTTGGTTGTCATTAGGTGTAGGGTGAAACATGTCGTTGGACGAATTTGGTAAAGAAGCCAATTGACATCTGGCTCGATACATTGTGTCATTGAGGAAATGTACGAGTCTGCTGTTAATGTAAAGCAGAGTACTCAAGGGTTCTGTGACGCATTCATCCACGGAGTTATGGGGGTCAAATTTGTCTCACACTTTGTTGGATTGGGGTGATCAGTCTTGTTCAAATTATTGGGAAATGCCAGAGCTAAGGACGATGTTAAGAGTTTTAGTATAGCAATGGATTTGTTGCTCTATATTGATCATTTCATTAAGGAACCATCAACACCACAGGCTCTGTTGGGTGAGGTTTTTATTTTGTCCTGAACTCATTCGGGTAATTGGAGATCCAGTGGGTCTGGTAGTTTTTAATAGTTGATCTAGTATTTGTATTTGATCATGTATATGTTTTGCCTTTTATCTTGGTTATAGAGCCAAAAAGATTGGAGAAGTGGTTTACCATACATCTCCTATTTGGATAGATAATTTCTGTTGTTGTGTTTTAGTGTTTTCCAATTTTCCCAAATTGGTAGAGTCTGGATCTTCATTACATTGAGTCTGATTCTGACATGCTGTTCTCTCTTTTCCGTATGTATTTCTGTATGTTTAGTGATCACCATTAGTGAAGGCGTAACTCAGGTTTCCGGGTCTCTATGTTTTGGTTGGTATCTGGTTTATCATTTTTCTAGATTTGCATCTTCATCAAACCATTTGTCATTGTTGTTCATTTTCTTGTTTTTCTATTTGAGATTTTTAGATTGATAGGGAAGCTGATGAGGTCAATACTGTTAAGATTTCTATGCAGTTTACACCTCTACTAATGCAGTGGAGAGCCGTACACAGGAAGTTGTCTAAAAGGGATTGGATTGTCTGTTGCCTAATTGTTTGGTAGGTTCCAAACTGCATTCTCCACTATAGCATTTCTTAATGTTACTCAGTTTTGGCTTTGAGCATGATTATGAATTCTCTGTTCAAGTAGACTGTATTGGCTGTGTCTGATAGGGTGCAGTGGGCTGATCTGTAACGCTCTGAGAGACTCGGGTTGGGTCAGTGATAAGTGTCTACAGTGCTACTGCCAAGAGATGAGGCATAGGTGTACCTACCATAGGAGTCCCCGAAGCCTACATGACTATGTACAATACAGCCGTGCGAGCAGGCTGCAGTAGTGTGTGACCGTTTTTGTTGGTATGTTGTCATAGATACCCTAGGGAATAAGGGGAGGGAAGCTGTCCGTGCAGGCAGGTTTTGTCCCCTGGTGTGCTGAGGGAGTGTCGTGTCCAGTTTGGCATTTAGGTCGCCACAGACTAATACATGTCCTGGGCCTGGAATGATTGATTTCCCTCCAGGATGAAAGCTGTCTTCATTAAAAGAGGATCTAGTGGGGGATATAGGTAGCAACAGGAAGAGATTTTCTCTGTTAAGATAATTTCCTTTTGAATTTCTAGCCAATGTAAATTTCCTGTTTGATTAATTTAATGGAGTGAAGTTAGGTTGCTCTATCCAAATTAGCATTCCCCTGAGTCCTTCCCTGTTTCAACCTGGTTTGGTGTGGACTACCCGCTCTGTAACTAGGGCAACCGTGGTTTCGTCTCTCTATACCAGGTTTCTTGGCAGATGACAATTCCTGCATACTCGATTTCTTTGGTAGATGTCCGGTTCTTGCTCTTTAGAAAAAGGCAGATGACTCTAGGC
>NC_036868.1:1637257-1643708 GCF_002910315.2 Salvelinus sp. IW2-2015 | reverse complement strand
GGAAGATGGCGATTGTGTTGGCGTGCGTAAGTGGGACAGGTACTGCAAGGGTCTCTTCTCCTGTCGGAGTGAGTGCCCTTGACAGATTGCTTTCTTTCTCTCTCTCTTCTCTCTCTCTCTCTCTCCCTCTTCTCTCTCTTCTCTCTCTCTTCTTCTCTCTCTCTCTCTCTCTCTCGTCTTCTCTCTCTCTCTCTCTCTCTCTCTCTTCTCCTCTCTCTCTCTCTCTTCTCTCTTCTTCTCTCTTCTCTCTGCTCAATTCAATTCAAGGGGCTTTTTATTGGCATGGGAAACATGTGTTAACATTGCCAAGCAAATGAGGTAGACAAATACACAAAAGTGAAACAACAAAACGAATTAACAGTAAACATTACACATACAGAAGTTTCAAAACAATAAAGACATTACGAGTGTCATATAAATATATACAGTGTTGTAACAATGTACAAATGGTTAAGCACACAAGAAAAAATAAGTAAGCATAAATATGGGTTGTATTTACAATGGTGTTTGTTTTTTCACTGGTTGCCCTTTTTCTTGTGGCAACAGGTCACAAATCTGGCTGCTGTGATGGCACACTGTGGAATTCACCCAGTAGATATGGGAGTTTATCAAAATTGGATTTGTTTTTCGAATTCTTTGTGGATCTGTGTGATCTGAGGAAATGTGTCTCTAATATGGTCATACAATGGGGCAGGAGGTTAGGAAGTGCAGCTCGGTTTCCACCTCATTTTGTGGGCAGTGTGCACATAGCCCTGTCTTCTCTTGAAGAGCCATGTCTGCTACGGCGGCCTTTCTCAATAGCAAGGCTATGCTCACTGAGTCTGTACATAGTCAAAGCTTTCCTTAAGTTTGGGTCAGTCACAGTGGTCAGGTATTCTGCCACTGTGTACTCTCTGTTGGCCAAATAGCATTCTAGTTTGCTCTGTTTTTTTGTTAATTCTTTCCAATGTGTCAAGTAATTATCTTTTGTTTTCTCAGATTGGTTGGGTCGAATTGTGCTGTTGTCCTGGGGCTTTGTGGGTGTGTTTGTGTTTGTGAACAGAGCCCTAGGACCAGCTTGCTTAGGGGACTCTTCTCCAGGTTCATCTCTCTGGTAGGTGATGGCTTTGTTATGGAAGGTTGGAATCGCTTCCTTTTAGGTGTTGTAGAATTTAACGGACTCGCTTTCTGGATTTGATAATTAGTGGGGTATCGGCCTAATTCTGCTCTGCATGCATTATTTGGTGTTCTGCGTGTACACGGAGCGATATTTTTGCAGATTCTGCATGCAGAGTCTCAATTTGGTGTTTGCCCATTTTGTGAAATCTTGGTTGGTGAGCGGACCCAGACCTCTACAACCATAAGGCAATGGGCTCTATGACTGATTCAAGTATTTTAGCCAGATCCTAATTGGTACTGTTTGAAATTATGTTTTCTTTGAGGCATAGTATGCCCTTCTTGCTTGTCTCTCAGATCGTTCACAGCTTTGTGGAAGTTACCTGTGTGCTGTGTTAAGGCCGAGGTATGTAATAGTTTTTTGTGTTGCTCTAGGCAACGGTGTCTAGATGGAATTGTGGTCCTGGTGACTGACCTTTTTTTGGAACACCTTATTTGGTCTTACTGAGATTTACTGTCAGGCCAGGTTGACAGATCTGTGCAGAAGATCTAGGTGCTGCTGTAGCCCTCCTTGGTTGGTGACAGAAGCCACAGATCATCAGCAAACAGTAAGACATTTTGACTTCGGATTCTAGTAGGGTGAGACCGGGTGCTGCAGACTGTTCTAGTGCCCGGCGCCAATTCGTTGATATATATGTTGAAGGGTGGGCTTAAGCTGGCATCCCTGTCTCACCCCAGCACCCTGTGTGAGAAATGTGTGTGTTTTTTGCCAATTTTAACCGCATACACTTGTTGTTTGTGTACAATGGATTTTATAATGTCGTATGTTACCCAAACCACTTCCATCAATTTGTATAGAGACCCTCATGCCAAATTGAGTCGAAGCTTTTTGAATAAACAGAAGCATGAGAAAGCACTTGCTTGTTTGGTTTGGTTTGGTTGTCATTAGGTGTGTAGGGTGAACATACATGGTCGTTGTACGGAATTGGTAAGAAGCCAAATTTGGACATTTTGCTCAGTACATTGTGTTCATTGAGGAAATGTACGAGTCTGCTGTTAAATGAAACGCAGAGTATTTTCCAAGGTTACTGTGACGCATTCTCCACGGTAGTTATGGGGTCAAATTTGTCTCCAACTTTGTTGGATTGGGTGATCAGTCTTGTTCAAATATTGGGAAATGCCAGAGCTAAGGACGATGTTAAGAGTTTTAGTATAGCATTGGATTTGTTGTCTGTTATATTTTGATCATTTCATTAAGGATACCATCAACACCACAGGCCTTGTTTGGGGAGGTTTTTATTTTGTCTGGTAACTCATTCGGTAATTGGAGATCCAGTGGGTTCTGGTAGTTTTTAATAGGTTGATTCTAGTATTTTGTATTTGATCATGTATATGTTTTGCCTTTTATTCTTGTTTAGAGCCAAAAAGATTGGAGAAGTGGTTTACCATACATCTCCATTTTGGATAGATAATTCTTCGTGTTGTTGTGTTTTAGTGTTTTCCAATTTTCCCAAATTGGTTAGAGTCTATGGATTCTTCATTACATTGAGCTGATTCTGACATGCTGTTCTTCTTTTTCTCGTAGTGATTTCTGTATGTTTAGTGATCATTCCACCATAGTGAAGGCGTAACTCAGGTTTTCCGGTCTCTATGTTTTGTTGGAGGCCAGGTTTATCATTTATTTCTTAGAATTTTTGCATTCTTCATCAAACCATTTGTCATTGTTGTTCATTTTCTTGTTTTTCTATTTGAGATTTTTAGATTTGATAGGGAAGCTGAGAGGTCAATATACTGTTAAGATTTTCTATGCAGTTTACACCTCACTATTGCAGTGGAGACGTTTTACCAGGAAGTTGTCTAAAAGGGATTGGATTTTGCTGTTGCCTAATTGTTTTTGGTAGGTTCCAACTGCATTCCTTCCACTATAGCATTTCTTAATGTTACTCAGTTTCTTGGCTTTGAGCCTCATGATTGAGTATTCTCTGTTCAAGTAGACTGTATTTGCTGTGTCTGATAGGGTGCATGGGCTGACTTGTAACGCTCTGAGAGACTCTGGGTTGAGGTCAGTGATAAGTGTCTACAGTGCTACTGCCAAGAGATGAGCTATAGGTGTACCTACCATAGGAGTCCCTCGAAAGCTACATTGACTATGTACATACCAGGCGTGGCCGAGAGCTGCAGTAGTTGTGACCGTTTTTGTTGGTATGTTGTCATAGTTATGCCTAGGGGGCATAAGGGGAGGGAAGCTGTCGTGCAGGCAGGTTTTGTCCCCCTGTGTGCTGAGGGTGTCGTTCGTGTCCAGTTTCTGGCATTTAGGTCGCCACAGAACTAATACATCGTCCTGGGCCTGGAATGATTGATTTCCCCCTCCAGGATGGAGAAGCTGTCTTCATTAAAATATGGGGATTCTAGTGGGGGATATAGGTAGCACACAGGAGGACATTTTTCTCTGTTAAGATATTTCCTTTTGAATTTCTAGCCAATGTAAATGTTTCCTGTTTTGATTAATTTAATGGAGTGAAGTTAGGTTGCTCTATCCAAATTAGCATTCCCTGAGTCCTTCCCTGTTTCACACTGGTAGTTTTGGTGGATGGGACTACCACTCTCTGTAACCTAGAGGCAACCAGTGGTCCGTCTCCTCTATACCAGGTCTTGGCAGGATGACAATTCCGCATTACGATTTCTTTGGTGAAGTCCGGTTCTTGCTCTTTAGACAAAGGCAGATGACCTCAGCCTTGATAATTCGCAAGGCAATGATATAGTGAAGGCTTTTTGCTTCCATAAAAGTGGTCCATGTTGTTGGTCATGGTTTGGCCTCAGGCCAGTAAGTGGCAAGAAGCCTGCCTGCGCATCTGGTACATGCCGTTGGCTTGGCGAGTGTTATAGAGTGGGGGTTGGGCCTCGTTTGCCCGCCTCACTCCTGGGCGTATGTTGGTGACTTCCATGTTGATGCCCTCTTTGCCGGGGGTGGGGTGCAATGGGTGGCAGGAGTGGCCATAGGTCTGAATCTGAGTGGGGCAAATGGGTGTGGGCATGGTTGATGTGGGGGGGTGTTTGATTGTTGGGGGTGGGGGTGTGGATTGTGTCCGGGGGTGCGTGGGTCTGGATTGTAAGTCTCGTTAGCGTGGGTCCTCCTATTTGTGTAGGTCCAGGGGGGGGTCCTGAAGTTCTCTTGGAGGGTGTTGCTGTCTGGGTGGGGTGTCTCTCTCTCTCTCTCTCTCTCCACACACCCATGCTAGGACACACATACGCTGCCCTCTTTCCTTCACTTGCAGTGCTCGCTTTGATTCAACATCGCACTGGTGGCTGCTGCGAGGGGAGTGCTGAGCACTGTCGTAATCAGCCTTTAATAACCACAGTAAGGTATGAGGAGGCAACGTGGCGCAAGGCCCAAACACACATCGGAATTATGAGTGGAGGTGTGTGAGCCGGAAAGGGTTGTGCGTGTGCGGTGTTTGTGCTGAGTCAGGGACAAGGTCCTATGGCTATGCCTGTGTCGTATTGCTGTTGTGGGTCGTGTATGTTTATGAGAGAGAGATAGGTTTTTGGGTTGTATTTGTGTGCATATGAATTGAGACTGTGTGTGTGTGAAGAACCGCATAATTATACACCAAACTCTAAGGCGGAAGAAAGCTCGACAACACCTTGCTCGAGCACACCTAGATGTCAGCGAGGATGGTGGAAATAGAAAAACAACAACATTGTTTCCAAATAGCAAACCTGAAGTGGAACACAAGCAGTTCAGAGAGAGAGAGAGAGAGAGAGAGAGAGAGAGAGAGAGAGAGAGAGAGAGAGAGAGAAGAGAGAGAGAGAGAGAGAGAGAGAGAGAGAGAGAGAGAGAGAGAGAGAGAGAGAGAGACTTCATAATAACTGTCAAGCAGAATCTGAAAATAGTAAGTCTCACAACAGCTTCTGGTTGCATCTACTGTAAATGGAAAGGAGTAGTGTTTGCAGTGTTTGTGCATGGGAATGTGTGGGCAAAATCCACATTTCAATTCGATCAGATTTGTAATATTTTTGTTATGTCATAATAACATGAAAACTACACATTGATTTGTTGCCTTACTTTTGCCCTTAAGGGCGAGCATTCACTTTAGAAATACGCGCTCATCCCTGAAAATACACACAAATCATGCCTTGATATCAATGGAAGATTTGCTCAGAACATTGAATGARGCACAACGCTCTTAAGTCAGGACTTCAACCCAAGTTACAGAACAAAAGAGATTTAGCCAAGTCTGACATGGGCAGAACAGAGTCACACTGAAGCCTGCTTACTGTCCATACGCCCCTATAGAAAAACCCAGTGAACAGACTTCAGAACTTAGTTCTGTCTGCAATGTCTGCTTAGTGCCACTCTGTGGTACCTCTGTCAGGGCATGTCTGGATGCATCAAGCAGCTTTATACAGTTCAGGATGGGGGAGAGATAGATAGAGGCAAGTCTGATCACAAATCAGTTTTAGACCTTACATCTCAGACGTGCACCCCAGATTCTTATCAAATGACATGAATGCGCTATAAACTGATACTAGATCAGATTTACAGTCTTTGATCAGTCTTACTGTGCATCTCTCAGATCTGTACCTCATGTTCTTATCAGGTGACCTGGATGAGCATGACTTTAATCTAGTCCTGGATCAGTMTTGTATGTTAGACCTCCACCACTAGCTGGCATAAAATACTTTTGACATTTCACTGAAGATTCAGGATGTGAGATCCTCCGTCACCTGCTGCCATTATTATTGTTAGAAATGTAATGTATTTCGGTGTGATTTTTCATACTATTCAAATGTAAACATTCCCCGTTCAGGCTCTTGCTGTTTCATTTATTCTAGGCAAAGAGCTTTCACCCTGGGAATTTGAGGCATTGAGCTAGCGAGGCCAGAGTGGTTTTAGCAATCATGTTAGTTTGAAAATGATTTGCCTTAATTCAGTGAGCTTTCGGTTGGCTGCTAGCCAGAAAGGGGCTCCCTACTGCCTCCATTCTTTCTCCCTGGCCTTTCTTTCTTTCTTTCTTTCTTTCTTTCTTTCTTTCTTTCTTTCGCTATTTATTTATTTCCTTCTATCCTTTTCGTTGGCATACATTCTTTAGTCTTTCCTTCATCTTTCTCACTTTTCCTCTCTCACCACTTCTCGCTCACCATACCATTCTCAAAATATTCCAACTCCCCTCATCTCTCTCTGTCCTATCCTTCTTCGTCAGCTCTCCTCTATGTCAACAGGTTCGTCCACTCTTCCTTATTCTCATCTCCCGTCTTATTTTCCACTCGTCTCGCGTCTTATATCTCGTCATCGTACTCTCTCTCTTCTCCTCAATACCCGTCTCTCCTCTCACTCAGCGCTCTCTCTCTCCCT
>NC_036868.1:1625642-1630982 GCF_002910315.2 Salvelinus sp. IW2-2015 | reverse complement strand
GATCGAATATATCTCTTTCTCTCTCTATCTATCCCTTCTCTCTCTACTCTCTCGACCCGCACTCTTCTCTTTTATCTCTCCTCTCCGCTTCCCTCCATTCTCATCTCTCTCTTTTCGATTTATTCCTATCCTGCTCTCTCTCTCATCACTCTCTCTTCTCTCTCTATCTGCTCATCATCTCTCTACTCGTCTCTCGGCTTCTCTCGCTTTCACTCTCTCCGCTATCTACCTCCTATCCGAACCTCACTCTTTCTCTCTTCTCCTCTCTCTCTCTTTTCTCTCTCGCTCCACTCTCACCTCTCAATCTCTCTCCTCGCATCTCTCTCTCTTCTCGCTCTCTCTCTCCTCTCGCTCGCTCTCTCTCTCTCGCTCTCTCTCTCTGTCTCTCGCTCTCTGATCTCCGCGTATCTCTCTCGATATCTCTCTTCTTTCTCTCTCTCGATCTCGGCTCTCACTCTTGCTCTCACTCTCTCTCTCTTTTCTCTCTCACTGTTCTCTCTCCTCTCGTCTGTCTGTGTCTGTCTTGTCTGTGTCTGCTGTCTGTCTGTCTGTCTGTCTGTCGTCTTGTCTGTCTGTCTGTCTGTCTGTCTGTCTGTCTGTCTGTCTGTCTGTCTGTCTGTCCCTCTCTCTCTCTCTCCTCTCTCTCTCTCTCTCTCGCTCCCACTCTCACTCTCACTCTCTCAATCTCTTTCTCGCTATCTCTCTCTTCTCCTCTGCTCTCGCTCTCTCTGCTCTCATTCTCTCCCTCTCTCTCCTCTCTTCTCTCGCTCTCTCTCTCGCTCTTCTCTCTCGCTCTCTCTTTCGCTCTCTCTCTCTCCCTCTCACTCCTCTCTTCTCTCTCTCTCTCTCTCTCGCTCTTCTCTTCACTTCTCTCTCTCGCTCTCACTCTCTCCCTCTCACTCTCTCTCTCGCACTCTCTCTCTGTATCTCTCTCTCTCTCTTTGTCTCTGACTCTCTCTCTCTCTCACACACACCTACCCTCTTGCTCCATTTCTCCCCCCATGTCTCCAGATCCCCCCTGAGGTACCTCACTAATCCTTGCCTTTTCTCATTTCACACTCCACGCTGTCATAGATGAATGCTAATAAGATCACCAGAGATTACCTGCTTTTCATTTTTAAAAAGCCTCAGTGCTTTAACCTCTATTGAAGGGTTGAGCAGCATGAAAAAAACACGTCTACAGTAATGAGGCTCATCCCTGTGTTACGGAGAGACAGTGAGCTAAACAATGAACAGTGCAACGGCAATGAATGGGCGACGGGCAGTCGACACAGAACCTGTGCATGTTATGTCGGCTGGATATCGGAATATCGGAATCTTTACATACCTCCGTTGATTCTTGTAGGCATAGTCATATTCATCTCGCTGCATTCTGAACAGATCATTTTATTGTATGAGTAATAGCAGTGAAAGKATGGTTAGCTAATTGTTTGGCTAGTATGATCCCACAGCAGCTGTACCTCCCTCCTCTACAGTTTTCCTGGCTCACACCACAAGCATGCAAACGGCGGGTGGGCTTGTAACGTTAGATTAATACGAGATTGAGGCTGAACAAACGACCCCGGATCATATTTCCTAATTCCATACAAAGCTAAGAACAACAGGTTGGCTTCATCTCAATCACAGCTATGGAAGCCTGGGGAACGCGCCAACTGTTGACACTGTACTTTGCTTCAGAGAACCATGTAATGTGCCCCCACCCTGCCACAATCAGCCCCAGCTAGCCCAGACATGGAACCACGCTGTGGGGTCGGGCGCTATGACACAAGCCCCTTAATGGATCCCTGAATCAGCGCAACAAAAGGGCCTCCGTGTCTCCTGGGTCTCAGGAATGTTTACAAAGGCGGCAGGGCCTTAAACTAACTTTTTTGACTACCAGCCACTGTGGCATATAGATTTTTAAATCGAACAGCCAACTCAGATTTATTGACCAGCCCAAATATTTTGGGGGGGGGGGATTAATTACACCCCAAAAACACAAATCAAAATGAATGATCATGCTTAGTAATGTTTCTAAAACAAGGAATGTATTAATGGTAAGAAGTAATGTGGTATATATTTTTATTTCATTTCATATTTTGTGACATGAGCCTTTTAACCAAAATATCACAGATGAGACAAAAACGTTCAGCTGCCCCTTTAAGCTTACCGTGGTAACGGGGCCACTCCAGTGAAAATCTGTCTCTGTTCAGCTGCCCCTTTAAGCTTACCGTGGTAACGGGGCCACTCCAGTGAAAATCTGTCTCTGTTCAGCTGCNCCACTCCAGTGAAAATCTGTCTCTGTTCAGCTGCCCCTTTAAGCTTACCGTGGTAACGGGGCCACTCCAGTGAAAATCTGTCTCTGTTCAGCTGCGCCTTTAAGCTTACCGTGGTAACGGGGCCACTCCAGTGAAAATCTGTCTCGTAGAGGCCGACAACGTCTCTTCGCTAGCAGTGGAAGCAAACTCAAACATTGAAAAACAACTTAACTTGCGAACAAAACAATGTAAATATCCGATAAACACTAGGATAGTCTCACTTTAGTAGTTAGACCAACATTTATGCCTGTGCGCGATGCTTCTAAAAACACATCATTCAGCACACAGCCCCCCAGCCAGGTGGGACAGCAATAACGTTACAATTCCTATTTCTTTGTACATTACCAGATATGAAACAAAACGGCAGAAATACTTTGAAAACAGCTACTGCAGCATTTTTTTTTTAACATACTTGACTTTTTACTTTTAATGAAATGCTTGCACTGTAGAGCTCTGTGTGTGACCCCCGCCAACGTGGCTGGCGAATTAGATATTCTTACCCGCCAATACCAAAATCTACCCACATTTGGTGGGTCGTGGGTGGCGGGTGTTCATTTTAGGCCCTGGGAGGTGGCCTAATAGCACACGCCACGTGAAAGCAGCTGTCCCAGAGAATCAAGACAAAGGCCTAAACAGGGGGCCAAGCAGTGGCCCGTACTGGGTTTGGCAGGTGTCGTGGACACTCGACGGGAGACCTTCTCTCGCAATTATCGTTGAAATGCCATGGCGGCAAGGTCACATGTCAAAATCCCCTTTCTCCCCTCAATGGCATCTGACATCATATACATTAGCTGTTACATGCTGTTCATGGTAGAGGGAGCACAGAAGAGGAAGGAGAGGATGGGAGTGTTTTAGAACACAGAGGATGAAGGAGAGAATGGGAGGGATCTAGAACACAGAGGAAGAAGGAGAGCATTGGAGGGATCTAGAACACAGAGGAAGAAGGAGAGCATTGGAGGGATCTAGAACACAGAGGAAGAAGCAGAGAATGGGAGTGTTCTAGAACACAGAGGAAGAAGGAGAGAATGGGAGGGATCTAGAACACAGAGGAAGAAGGAGAGCATTGGAGGGATCTAGAACACAGAGGAAAAAGGAGAGAATGGGAGGGATCTAGAACACAGAGGAAGAATGAGAGGGATCTAGAACACAGAGGACGAAGGAGAGAATGGGAGGGATCTAGAACACAGAGGAAACAGGAGGAAATGGGAGCGTTCTAGAACACAGAGGAAACAGGAGGGAATGAGAGGGATCTGAACAGCAGAGGCATGAAATGAGAGAATGGGAGGGATCTAGAACTCAGAGGATGAAGGAGAGAATGGGGGGATCTAGAACACAGAGGAAGAATGAGAGGGATCTAGAACTACAGAGGAAACAGGAGGGAATGGGAGGGTTCTAGAACACAGAGGAAACAGGAGGGAATGGGAGGGTTCTAGAACACAGAGGAAACAGGAGGGAATGAGAGGGATCTAGAACACAGAGGATGAAGGAGGGAATGAGAGGGATCTAGAACCCAGAGGAAACAGGAGGGAATGAGAGGGATCTAGAACACAGAGGATGAAGGAGGGAGTGTCATTTTCCTCATTGCCCACACCTTATTTGATATTAATTAATTCCCCCTGATAAAGGAAATGGAGGGAGTCCCAGATAATGGAAATATGCATTTTTTTTTACATGAAAAGGGGCTCATATAGTATTCAGTTTCAGTCGGGATCAAAACCGGAGACATGAAGGAGGCGATACTAGAAGACCCTACATAATTCAACAAAACTACAGTATCTGTCTCGTCTCAGTTGGGGGGAGACATATGGAATCTCTCATTCACTCCTCACAACACTCACCATGAGCCGCTTGTGGAAATGTTTAGGCCAAGCATCTGGATGTGTTTGATGGCTCTCTCAGGAAACGTGTGAGGTTTCACTGAAGGCCAGAACAGTTTTAGAGGAATGATGGGATGGATGGAGGGGTGATGAGCGCCCCAGTTTCTGACACGTCTACACAAAATCTCCAGCACTGATTTGTGACCTGCTTCCTGCGCTATCTGGATGATGGAGTTACTGTTGAGAGGTCAAGCTGCTCGTTCCCACAGAACTCAAGACAACAACACTAAAACCAATGCAGTTTCCTAACCTCCTCATGGTGAAGTGGAAGTTCTGGGAGTTTTATCTTTCATTGTTTCAGATCTCACCTCAACATTAGCATGGAAGACCTTACGTTTCAAGTTTGAATGTCACATCACTGTTTGTGAGTGGGTGTGTAGTCAGTGGGTGTGTTGGTGTGGGTGTGTAGTCAGTATAAAGCTACTGTGTGTGTGTGGGTGTGTAGTCAGTATAAATGTACTGTGTGTGAGTTGCCAATATCATATGGAAGGCCTTTGTCCAACCTCGTAGACTCTGACCATAATAATACAGCGTAGTCCATTTCCTGCAGGCAAATGACTAGTGGCCTCATGGGTGGAATGTTATTCATATTTTTTTATAATTTCATAATTAATAAACATTATTTTTTATTAAAGCCGCCAAAATCCGGTGTTTCTATGTCAAACGGTTTTGTTATATTTTCAGTAGTCTGTGATGTATATAAAATATATACGCTGGACTGCAACCTCAAAATGTAAAAATACATTTCCAACTCTATATATGACCTGGTACAGGTGTCTTCTTTTTTTTTAAGCCCATAACCATGTGTGTGGGTGTACACTTTTGTTTCAAAGTAAATTTGTTTAAGACTACCAAGAAACACTCTGTGTGACCCTGATTGGTTAAGAACTAACCAGCATCATGCTATAGATCGCAACCAGCATTAAATGTATCTTCATTACTTAATTCGACCACACCATAATCAGTTTGTGCACGGCTCCTGGAAGGACACAACCAACTGGAGCTCCTTACCACTGCATGCGAAGAGAAAGAGAACAGACACCCACATCAATCCAACAGCCCTCCTCTATATGTTCTCCATATGTCCCCCATACCCCTATGGCCTTGGGTCAGAGACCACTTCTATACATGTCTGCCAGAAACTTTAAGACGACACAGAGCTCTCG
>NC_036868.1:1619199-1625617 GCF_002910315.2 Salvelinus sp. IW2-2015 | reverse complement strand
ACAGTATGCAGATGGGTGGCGATGAAGTAAATATGCCAGGAGTCGAGGAAACGCATGTGTGGGCGTGGGCATCTGCGCGCGAGTTGAGGCACGTCGTGGCCTTAGGGAGGCTAGATTCCGTCACATCGGACCACGGCTGGTTGTCATTGTCACGTACGTGGACTATGGATCGCCGGAGAAGCGTCCGGACTGAGCCTCCCCAAATGGGCGGTGGGGGATATTGGGGGGTATCTTGCGCAATCAGGCTGCCGCGGAGTTGTTTCCTTCGGCCAGTATGGAGGCCCTGAGAAGAATCTGGCTTAGTGTGAGAGGCTTCTGCAGACAGAGTATATCGTCTCGCGGAGGCTAGTATTAATCATGCGCATTGTGATTGGTCTCGTTGACATGCCTCCAGTGACGATTGAAAAACTATGGGGTCCACGAGGGCGCTGCGTTGTATGAATAGATGTTGCGCGGATCATGCGCAGTAGAGCGTGTGAGATAAGCAGCGATGTGGGCTGCGTTTACCAACAGAGCGCGCTCCGGTCAGACGCTCACAGTGTACAGAGGCTCGGTCCAGCGATGTACCATCCAGAAGCTGCCGGCGCTCCTCTATCGGACACTGGGATGAGAGGCCGATTATCGCGGGGCCTTTAGCACTAGCGACACGCCCCACAGAATAGGGTGTGCTCTCGCGGAGCTTCATCGACGCTCGCGACAACCCCAAGTCGCGGCCTCACGGCCAGTGGTAAGGATGGCCACTTCTGCCAAACGCTAGACAGAGATAATTACAAGCCTCCTGTACAAATGTAGAAGACCTCTGGGTAAACATCCTCGTATGTACCCCGTTAGGATTTCGGGTCTCAAGTGCTGTGGCACGTTACCAGCTGCGGGGAGAATTTCATAGTGTGTCGCATTATCCTCTACTCTATTTCACTCCAGTGATCGACTTGGCACACTAGGCAACGAAGCTCGCGGCAGTGATGATCACTGGCAGCGAAGGACCGTCCAGCGTCGAGCTGATTGGTTGGACCATGAGTCAGCTGTTAAAGCCTCGCAGGTGATGACATACGCCTATCTGGTAGATGGATAGTTCCTGATGGCCTCTCAGCGAAGTGGATCGTGTGGACGCGTTTCAGGTGAGAAAGGTCCAGAAGCGCAATGGATCCTTATTAGGGAGAGAGAAGTACTTCGACTGAGGCGATCGGGTGTACTCGAGTGGAGGAGGGTCCCGAGTTCAGGGAATGTCGGTGTCACCCCCCGTAGGACTTTTTCTGGAACGAGCTTTTTAATATATCATCTAACTCTATTGATGTTTCTTCGGTCCACGCAGGTGCTGAGTTGATGTGGGTGCGGTTGCGCTTGCATTCTAAGCAGGCTTGATTCTTTGTTTGTGCATATTGAATGGTTTAGGTTTTACTTAGTTGTTTGGATGTGGCCGGAGGGTTCGTAGACTCTGCGCTTTCGTTCTGCCATTCCAGGCGACAGATCTAGTAACTCTATCTCAAAGATCTAGTCTCTGACAAATCGAGAGAAACCCGTAAATTGGCTAAGGTCTTTCTTATACCTTCCATTTTCCGGTGTGAAGGGGTGTTGGGTCTTAGTTGTTGGGGAGTTCTTATATTAAGCATCTAATGTTGCTTGACTTGGTCGTTTTCTCTAGAGCTCGCTACTTGTTTTACTTGATATCTTTTGTGTGGGATGTCATTTCACGTTTCCATGATTTTCGAATGCTTACAATGGCAGTAGAGATACCGTCTGCTTAACCGATGTGAGTGGGTGTGTTAGTCAGTGGGTGTGTTGGTGTGGGTGTGTAGTCAGTATAAATGTACTGTGTGTGGTGGGGTGTTGTGATCTAGTTCATATACTCGAAATGTAACTGTGTCGCGTGAGTTGCCCAGAATCAAGTGTTCAGTAGCTGGCAAGTGTGGAGAGCATGGGAAAGGTCCTTGTAGGTGCCAACCCTTGGCAGAGTCTGGACGCATACAATAATCGTGTATTGAGTGGTGAGCTATGGGAGAGCCAGTGTAGCACTATCAATTCTAGTGCTGAGCAATGGAGAAAGCATAAGATGAGCCTCACCGCCTACGTGGGCTCGTATCTTATGGGGCAATTGTGGTATAATTTATGTGATTATTACGATTGTTATGATTTTTATATGTAGTTGTATCTTGGCATAAATTCATAATTAATTAAACTATAAATTAGAAAACAGGAGTCTCATTATTAAGGACAGGTTGACCATAAAATCGGGTGCATCCTTCTATCAGATCATGTGCAAGAGTTTTTATATCGGCGCCTCATACATGACTTTCTCAGATAAGTCTGTAGAACTGTATAGATAAAACACTATTAGTATGACGATGTCTATAAATGATCTCGTAGGAAGAACATCAATACTAATAAAATTGTCAAAATATACTGTTTCGAATATCTTGTCATATACTCTAATAGAGACGGTTGGTCTAACAATTCACATACGGTGTCTTGCTCCTTAGTCTTTGCAGCCAATATTGGTTGCTACCTATACTCACGGAGATGTGGTGTAGGAGGAGGTCGCTATTTTGCTTGTTTCACAGTAAATTTGTTTACAGACTGACCGAAGCGTCGACGACTCTTTATGCGATGTAGACTGGCTGCTGCATGTGCGTTTGCTGCCAGGATTATCCTGCAGAAGCCATCAATCGATATCAGTATAACATAGACTTGAACAGGTCATGATTACTAGTCTCTTCATTAGCATAAAATCAAATAAACAATTTCGATACTCAGACAGGTTCGCTCCTGTTTGTATATCACACAGAAAGGGCTCAGCCATAAGTATATTATGGGTCTTTGTAAGAAATCGATAGGGAAAAGACAACTTCAGTGTGGGATGTCTATGCAAATCGGTAGCCTGGAAGAGAATCCTACATGTGTAATCGCTGGTGAGCGCTCCTTTAGCGCCTACTGTCGCAAATGCGAGAGGCCAGGTAAAGTTAAGCGACATACCGTATCCTTCTGGGTTAAAATAGTATTTGTATTGTTCTTTCAAATAGTATTGCTTTGTTTTCATTGAGCCTGCTGGAGTGCCAGTTGCAACTTTTTTTTGGTCTCTCACTATATCGCAATTTTTCTCTAACGACGCCCTCGCTCTACTCATGGTTTCAATTCGCAATAGTGTGTTCTTAAAGAACCCCATTGATGATGAAAGCTACGATAGACGCCATACTATTTTGTGGGTCAGAGACAACCAGGTCTTGTAATATGATATAAACCGCTTATCAGATTCGCTGCCCATAGCAGTAGTTACTTCTAGACACATACTTCTCCTCACAGGAGACGGCTCTCTGTGTGCGGCGTTCTAGGTGTTGGCACTGTGACATGGGTTATGTTTCCAAGATGTCCAACTCAAGCTGCCTTATTCTTGAACAATATTTATGTTCCACAGTCTGTAGCGTAATGATATTGAGCAGAGAGCTATTGTTACCTTCACTGCCGCATACATGCGAGACTGTCTCAGACTATCCGCAAGTCAGCTGTTGATTGGCCGAAGGTTCGTAGGATTGCTACAAGGAGCCATATGGCTAGTCGGGGTTCACTGATTACAGCCTGACGTAATGTGGTCGAGAGGTGTGCTCGATGCAAGACTGAGGTTGACATAATGGTGTGCCACAGACAAAGGTATGGTGAGCGCTCGGGGAGATAAGGTACTCGCGACTAATGGGCTATAGGTGCCTTGCCTTAGTAAGACTCGTTGGGCTGGTAGAAGTGTCCATACTTGCATCTGAAGTAAGAGTTGTACTGAGATTCTCAGACTCGGATGGTTTTAATTACCACCGTATGCAATTTGACTTTTGCTAATACTCCATATCGAGCGTAGCTCCTATGTAAACGAAGTAATTGATCATAAAAAAGTGAGAGGGATAATAGTAGATCTGAAGGTCACTCGGGTGTAAACCATTTCCACTGTACTCACTGTAGTTTGGTTGAATTGGACTTGTTATATTATCATATTTATATTTCGAAATGCAGCAGTTTACACAGAGTATGAACATAATTCTGATTTAATTGACCCTCTCTGTTGCTTAGAAAATTACGGATAATCGCGATTTCCTAGTCCTATACAGCTCAGGGCTTTTGAATTGTTACCCAGTAGCTTTGACTGCTAACAGTAATATCGCTGGGCTAGGACTCAGGTAAGTCTATGTGTGAAGACTTGTACTTATACTCTTCTATATTTCATAAGAGACCTCTAAGAGTCTGTAGATTCATTAGAAACTTCTGTGAGAGCATGTGACTCTTATGCAATAATACACACTGTACTTATACTGGCTAGGGATAGAATCTCTCACTTGACTGGGCTCGCAGTAGCTGTGAAATGGGACACTGCAACTCTGCTGACTTAGAGCCAATCTTACTTGAACTACTGACTCTACTGTCTACTACTCACTCCTACTGGACCTTACAACTGGACTTTGCTAACTTACTGACTCTACTTAACTCTTAATGACTCTTACTGCTACTCTACCTGGAACGTCTATAGTACTCACTCGATACTGACTCTACTACTACTGGAGACTCTACTGACGCTTTCTGACTCTGCTAACTACTTTGAGTACTAAACTCTACTGACTCTAGTGACTCTATTGACAGTCTGACTCTACTAACTTCTACTGACTCTAACTGACTCCAACTTCTACTAGACTACTAAAACTCTACTGACTCGAATGACTTTACTGACTCGAATGACTCTACTGACTACTGACTCTACTGACTCTACTGACTCTTACTCTACAGACTCTACTGACTCTATTAACTCTGACTCTACTAACTCTACTGACTCTACTGACTCCAACTCTACTGACTAACTCTACTAACTCTACTGACTCTACTAAGTACTGACTTTACTGACTCTACTAACTCTACTGACTCTTCTAACTCTACTGACTCTATGAACTCTTCTGACTCTACTAACTACTGACTCTACTGACTCTATGAACTACTGACTCTACTAACTCTACTGACTCTACTAACACTACTGACTACTAACTACTGACTCTATTTACTTCACTAGCTACTGACTCTACTAACTCTACTGACTACTAACTACTGACTCTACTAACTACTGACTCTACTGACTTCACTAGCTACTGACTCTACTAACTCTAGACTCTACTAACTCTACTGACTCTACTAAGTACTGACTCTACTGATGCTATTAACTCTACTAACTATACCTACTCTCCTGACTCTACTAATTACTGACTACTGACGCTACTAACACTACTGACTCTACCAACTCTACTAACTACTGACTCTACTTTCTCTACTGACTACTAATGCTACTGACTCTACTAACTACTGACTCTACTGACTCTTCTAACTACTGACTCTACTGACGCGATTAACTCTTCTGACTCTATCAACAATACTAACTACTGACTCTACTGACTCTGCTAACTACGGACTCTACTAACTCTACTGACTCTACTGACTCTACTAACTACTGACTCTACTAACTCTACTGACTCTACTTCCTCTTCTGACTCTCCTGACTCTGCTAACTACTGACTCTYCTAACTCTACTGACTCTCCTGACTCTACTAACTACTGACTCTACTGACTCTACTGACTACTAACTCTACTAAGTCTACTGACTCTACTAACTCTGCTGACTCTACTAACTAGTAACTCTACTGACTCTACTAACTCTACTGACTACTGACTCTACCAACTACTGACTCTACTAACTCTACTGACTCTACCAACTCTACTAACTACTGACTCTGCTAACTACTGACTCTACTAACTCTACTGACTCTACTAACTCTGCTGACTCTACAATCTCTGCTGACTCTACTAACTACTGACTCTACTGACGCTACTAACTCTACTGACTCTACCAACTCTACTAACTTCTGACTCTGCTAACTACTGACTCTACTAACTCTACTGACTCTACTAACGCTACTGACTCTACTAACTACTGACTCTACTAACTACTGACTCTACTGACTCCACTTCAAACACAGTGCCTCTTCCACTAATGAACATCGTTATGTTTGGAGGAAAAGAAGCGGGAAGGCTTTGGGCAAGCGGAAGAACAGCCATTCGCATACACGTGAAGCGATGGGTGTGGTCTGCATACATTTACCTGTGGGGGTGCTTTGCTGCAGGAGGGACTGGTGCACTTCACAAACTAGATGGCATCATGAGGGAGGAAAATTATGTGGATATATTGAAACAAGATCTCAAGACATCAGTCAGGAAGTTAAGCTTGGTCGCAAATAGGTCTTCAAATGGACAATGACCCCAAGCATACTTCCAAAGTTGTGGCAAATGGCTTAAGGACAACAAAGTCAAGGTATTGGAGTGACATCACAAAGCCCTGACCTCATCCTATGAAAATGTGTGGGTAGAACTGAAAAATCGTGTGCGAGCAAGGAGGCCTACAACG
>NC_036868.1:1616774-1619174 GCF_002910315.2 Salvelinus sp. IW2-2015 | reverse complement strand
AACCTGACTCAGTTACACCAGCTCTGTCAGGAGGAATGGGCCAAAATTCACCCAACTTATTGTGGGAAGTTTGTGGAAGGCTACCCAAAACTTTTGACACAAGTTAAACAATTTAAAGGCAATGCTACCAAATACTAATTGAGTGTATGTAAACTTCTGACCCACTGGGAATGTGATGAAAGAAATAAAAGCTGAAATAAATCATTCTCTCTACTATTATTCTGACATTTCACATTCTTAAACTAAAGTGGTGATCCTAACTGACCTAAGACAGGGAATTGTTACTAGGATTAAATGTCAGGAATTGTGAAAACTGAGTTTAAATGTATTTGGCTAAGGTGTATGTAAACTTCCGACTTCAACTGTAGCTGTTTAGACCATCATTGGTCAAACCTTAGAGGCAGAGAAAGGAAGTAGTCAGTCTGAAGTCTTGGGCGAGCAGCTGCCTATTCTGACTGGTCCCCTTGTTGAAGTGACAACACGAGAGAGGGAGAGTGGAAGTATAGAAGTGTCCTTAGTGGTTAACAGGAAGAATCTTTATTTAGCTGAAACCCAAAGCCTGATGGGGGATTGTGAAAGCTAGTGACAACAAGCTAGTGGCTGTGGTCAGGGTGGACGAATTGCTCTTGCTAATTTGACAGAGTTGAAAAGGAGTTCCATTGACACCAGACCGATGTTTAGGACCGTATATACACTACGAATCCATTACTCTTCTCCCTTTCCATCCCTCATCTGAATTAACTCATCTTTTGTCTTAAGACATGACAGATGTAAAATCATGTGAGTGTGCCATTGCGGATCCTTGATCCTTGGTGATGCTTCAAGATAGAGAGCTCTACTTTAGCACTATCATGTTGACCAACGGCCTCATTAGTACTGACTCAAAAGGAAAGAAGGCTAGCGCTAGTTACTTCGGTTTCCTCTATGTCGTTCAAGAGTGCATAATGAATGTTACTACAATGTCATTGCATTTGAACTCTATTGAATGTCATTGCATTTGAACTCTATTGAATGTCATTGAATTTGAACTCTATTGAATGTCGAATGGGACACCCGAGTGGATCTACAGCTCAACYAACAAGCGTGCAGGGCAACGGAGCTGCACAATGAAAAGGTGAAGAAAAATAGGGAAATATTGAAAAGACTCATTGATTGTGTCATGTTTTTGGGTAAACACTGTTTACCAATTGATTGTGTCAATTTTTGTCAATTTCAAGGTGACGCAACGCCTGGTTATACTGCGTTTCTGTCTAAATGTATAGTGTCTAGAGCCATGGCATCATAATGATGGTAATAAGAGGTGGATTAATTCGGGTGGGACTGTGTAGGACCTCAATGAAGGCCCAGGCCCCAGGCCCACGGCACGCCACTGCAAATACGTGATATTACATCCGTGTGTTTAGCATGTGCAGTGCTCTCATCATAGTTGTAGAGGCAGTACTGGTCTTCCATTTCTATTAAAGAATCAAATTGTCTCAGGATCCTGAGCCACGCGCTGATTAATCGACTCATGCGGATATTAGTGTCCCAAAACACCCTGAACCTCTGTCTGTCTACTGCT
Source organism: Salvelinus sp. IW2-2015 (assembly GCF_002910315.2). NCBI lineage: Eukaryota > Metazoa > Chordata > Actinopteri > Salmoniformes > Salmonidae > Salvelinus > Salvelinus sp. IW2-2015. The sequence goes on along the minus strand of NC_036868.1, from coordinate 1,617,613 downwards.
ATTGTTTGCTCTTTGTAAGAGCATTGGTTTATCCTTATAAACTGTCATCCATCCAACTCAATCCATTTATCCATCCATCCAACCCAATCTATCCATCCAACCTAGCCCAATCCATCCATCCATCCAACCCGATCCATCCATCCATCCATCCATCCAACCCAATCTATCCATCCATCCATCCAACCCGATCCATCCATCCATCCATCCAACCCAATCCATCATCTATCCACCATTCCACCCAATCTTCCATCCATCCATCGCATCCATTCCACCGCAACCAACCCAATCCATCCCCCTCACCCATTCTATCCATTCCATCCATTCCATCCAACAACCGAGATCCATCCATCCATCCATCCATCCATCCATCCATCCATCACCAATCTATCCATCCATCCCAATCTATCAATCCAACCCAATCCATCGCATCCATCCATCAACACAATCTATCCTTCAACCCAATCTTATCAATCCAACCCAATCCATCCATCCTCATCCATCCAACCCCATCCATCCATCCATCCATCCATCCACCATCCAACCCAATCCAATCCATCCATCCATCCAACCCCATCCATCCATCCATCCATCCAACCCAATCTATCCATCCTCCAACCCAATCTATCCATCCATCCAACCAATCCAATCCATCCATCCATCCATCCATCCAACCCCATCCATCCATCCATCCATCCAACCCAATCTTATCCATCCATCCATCCATCCATCCAACCCTCAATCTATCCTTGATATAAACCCTTGATTAACTGTCTCTGACCTCTCTATATAAACCCTTTATTAACTGTCTCTGACCTCTCTATATAACCTTTATTAACTGT
>NC_036868.1:1611722-1616749 GCF_002910315.2 Salvelinus sp. IW2-2015 | reverse complement strand
CTGTCATCCATCCAACTCAATCCATTTATCCATCCATACCAACCCCAATCTATCCATCCAACCTAGCCCAATCCATCATCCATCCAACCCGCATCCAATCCATCCATCCATCCATCCAACCAATCTATCCATCCATCCATCCAACCCGATCCATCCATCCATCCATCCAACCCAATCCATCCATCTATCCTCACCCAATCTATCCATCCAATCATACCTCCATCCAACAACCACCAATCCATCCATCCAGTCCATCCCAATCCACCACACTCCATCCATCCATCCATCCATCTCCAACCCAATCTATCCATCCATCCCAATCTATCAATCCAACCCAATCCATCCATCCATCCATCAACACAATCTATCCTTCCAACCCAATCTATCAATCCAACCCAATCCATCCATCATCCATCCATCCAAACCCCATCCATCCATCCATCCATCCATTCCATCCATCCAACCCAATCCAATCCATCCATCCATCCAACCCCATCCATCCATCCATCCATCCAACCCAATCTATCCATCCATCCCAACCAATCTATCCATCCATCCAACCAATCCCATCCATCCATCCATCCATCCATCCAACCATCCATCCATCCATCCATCCAACCCAATCTATCCATCCATCCATCCATCCATCCACCCCCAATCTATCCTTGATATAAACCCTTGATTAACTGTCTCTGACCTCTCTATATAAACCCTTTATTAACTGTCTCTGACCTCTCTATATAAACCCTTTATTAACTGTCTCTGACCTCTCTATATAAACCCTTTATTAACTGTCTCTGACCTCTCTATATAACCTTGATTAACTGTCTCTGACCTCTCTATATAAACCCTTGATTAACTGTCTCTGACCTCTCTATATAACCCTTGATTAAACTGTCTCTGACCTCTCTATATAAACCCTTTATTAACTGTCTCTGACCTCTCTATATAAACCCTTTATTAACTGTCTCTGACCTCTCTATATAAACCCTTGATTAACTGTTCTGACCTGTCTTTCTGACTTAATGTTGTATCGTCCTCTTGATAATCTGTTGTTTTATGTCAGTGATACACTGAAAGATATAAAAGGTACATACAAACACAATCACTCATCTCTCACTTCAGTCATCAGTCCACCTCACTCACTCACTCACTCACTCACTCACTCACTCACTCACTCACTCACTCACTCACTCACTCACTCACTCACTCACTCACTCACTCACTCACTCTTCACTCACGTACACAAGTGCAGTTCATGTGGGCACACACATACACATACATGTGAACACACACATACACCCACTAACCAAATGTGTTTGAAGCCCGGGTAGAATGGGAAGGGAGCTTCTGTCATCTCAGGAAGTATTCATGCAGTGTGCCTGAGGAGCACGTAGACGATCACCAGCAGTTTTCACAGCAGCTGTGTACCGACACTGCAGGAAGGGGTGGAAAAGAGGCTGGGCTGAAGAGGAAGAGTGAGCAAGTGAGTGCATGAGAGAGGGGGGAAGGTGAGCGAGACAGAGGGAGGGAAAGACTGGAGAGGGGAGAAGAGAGGAGGAACGCTTGGACTACTGCCATTGTTTCCCAGCAACAGCGGGAGCAGGAATGTACTCTTTCCCCACCTCCCAGTGGGTTTTCTCTCGTTTCTTTCCCTCTTTTCCGTTCATCCCTCTCCTGGAGTTGCACCGTCTCCCAGTGCCTTACTGGCAGGAGAGAGGAGGAGCGGTACGGCGAGGCGTGAGAGCGCTGCAGAGGTGAAGAGACTGAAGGGTTACCAGAGCGAGAGAGAGAGAGAGAGAGAGAGAGAGAGAGAGAGAGAGAGGTGAAAAAGAGGAAGAGGGAGTGGTTAATGAGTGAATAGGGATTGAGAGAAGGCAGGCAGGAGTGCTTAGATGGATCGAGAGAGGGAGAGGAAAACCGCAATAGAGAGAGAGCGCTATTGGAAGGTGTGTGTTGGGAGTTTACACGTGGAGAAGAAGATCGCAGCGAAGAAGGGGAACAAAAAGGAAAGGTGTTGATATAAGAACAGAGGAGAGCTGAAGACCAGAGGAGAAAGAATGGAGAAGGGAAAGACGAGATGTTTGTCTGTAGAGCTGTGGTGACAGAACTGCAAAACGTTTGTAATCCAGGAACGAACTGAGAGGAGGCACTTCTACTTTCTGGACTGCGTTTCTGTACCTGGGAGAATTTTACTGGCCTGAGCACATTGTCATCACACTGCGCAAAGGTGACTATTGGGAAAAAAAGATGATCGGTCTCAAGGTTGCACCAAACCTTATTCTACTCGTTCCTCAATCAGCTAAAATCACCTAAAACTTTGTGACCCTCTTCCCCCTCGCCGGGACCGCTGTACTCTGAGCCACGTTTGCCACCACTGACACCCGTTGCCATGCGTCAGCCCCACCTCTTCCAACTTCACCGGTTTTCACAACTCCCCCTCCGTTTGGAGCGTAATAATTTCTCCTCCCCCCTCATTAAAAACTATCCCACCCCTCCTGAACAGTCCTCGCTCGTCGGGACTATGGAATACACCGGCTCTATACTGTGATGATTATGAGAAAGCACAAGTATAGTCACGTCTACAATTTGTGGCTAGGAACTCGGAGTAGATAATGGATTGGAGAGAACTGTGAGTACTATGGCTCTGTCTCTTGCGAATGTCTTATTTATTTCAATTTCTTTGTTTTTTTTTGCGCTTTGTATTTAATTTCCATCCTCATATTCTTATGTTGTTATGATAGTACATTATGAATGATGGGAAATTCATACTATCAATGTTGACAGTCGGACAATTTTTTTGTGATGGGCAGTTTTGCGCTCCTAAATGGTTTACTTTACCCTCGTTCCATGCTCAAAAAGCTCTGCCTACCCCCCTGGCCTAAGCCTGCCACTTCATACTTATCATTGAGATGTCACGTTCTGAAGTTTGACCCCTACTACACTCTCTCTCCTTGGGTGGGGGGTGGGGGGGTCATACTCTTAACCCTTATCCACCTCAAAGCATTCCACCCCTCTGTACTTTGCTGACTACACTACGTTTACGACGAGCACGTCTCAATGTAGGGTAGCAGGGAAGAAGGGTTGAATGGGTGGGCGTGTCTTTGGTCTAACCACCCAAGTGAGTCTCCTCGCTTATGCCATGCTCTGCTATCACAGCCGAGCAACAGGAGTGTAGATGGAAGTTACTAAACCCTAACCGCTGACACAACATCAGATATTTTTCATCCTCCAATTGGTTATGGTTTGAATTGTAGAATAAGGTAATCCAATCCTAGATCTGAGGTTCAGTGGACCTCTCCTACCTCGAGCCAAATTACATGTGTAGGGAGGGGCTTGGAGCTGAGACAGACATCTCAATTAGCCAATGGTGATACCTCTGTGTTGAGTGATCGGGAGCAGGGTGAAGTTGCCCCTAGACCCTGATCTTGGGTCAGTTTAGCATTTTCCCCACTAATGGTTAAGGATTGGGGAAGGGGAAGCTGATCCTAGATCTGTACCTAAGGGAACCTTCACTCTGGAGCATATGATCCCACAGGGGCGAGGACACGTGCTATTGATAGTGGCTGAGTCATTGGCCTTTTCTCAATTGGATTTGCTCAACCCCTGTCTTCTCTCTCCTCCTTCCAATCGTGCCTTATCTTGAAAAATGTCAAAGGTAATCAAGGAGAGGTGGCGAGGAAGAAGCAACGTGGATGAAAATGCACTTGTTAGTTCTACAAGACATTTTATAGATAAGTAAAAGGATAAGTAGCATATCATTTAAAAAAAAATGTTTGCAAGCTTTACTCCTTTGAGAAAACAACAATTGCTTCAAAGGGGGTGTGGCAGATATCAAAACTCTTCCGTGAAGGACTCAGGTAGGACACGCACGACTATCCTCCATGAAACGTGGCTATCGAGGTGGGGAGGACTCTTCCGTTCACCCACTAAACAAATTGACACTCTCCTCGGCCACTCAACCACTTATCGCTTTCCGGAGGAGAGAAGAGAGACCAGAATGAGAAAAAGGCCCTTCGAGGAGCTGCCTGGTCTGCTGACACACCCCACAGTCTGGCTCATGCTGCGTGCTCTCTTATCTCGAAACGTAACGAATAGAGCTGATATGATTCTCGATTCTACATGACAGAGAAGCATGTCTGTTCTACAACATGTATTTCTATCTGACATTCTGTATCAGTGAGGTGAAACTCTGTCTGTTGCAAATAGAAACGTGATGAATAGAACTGATATGATTCTAAATCCTACATGACAGAGAAGCATTGGTAACACTTTACAATAGGGGGGATATATAAGGCATTCATAACACATGAAACCAGTCATAACACCTTTATGAAACCATTCATAACACCTTTAGGAAACCAGTCATAACAACCTTTTGAAACCAAGTCATAAAACCTTTATGAACACAGTCATAACACTTTAGGAAACATTCATAATAACCTTTAGGAAACCAGTCATAACACCTTTAGGAAACAGTCATAACACCTTTATGAACCCAGTCATAAACCTTTAGGAACCAGTCATAACACCTTTATGAAACCAGTCATAACACTTTTAGGAACGCAGTCATAACACCTTTATGAAGCCAGTCATAACACTTTTAGGGAAACTCGTCATAAACTTTAGGAAAACCAGTCATAACACCTTTAGGAAACCAGTCATAACACTGTTAGGAAACCAGTCATAACACCTTTAGGAAACCAGTCGTAAAAACAACCTTCATAACAAATTGGATTCAAGATCATTAATAAGGAGTTTTCAAATAAGGTGTTAATGAAGCATGTCAATTCTACATAATATAATTACATCTGAAAGTTCTGTAACATTTGTACCCTTTTGAGGTGGCCCCTGGTAGTATAGTGTGGTGGGTCTCTTGGTAGTATAGTGTGGTGGGTCTCTTCTTGGTAGTATAGTGTGGTGGGTCTCTTCTTGGTAGTATAGTGTGGGTGGGTCTCTTCTTGGTAATATAGTGTGGTGGGTCTCTTCTTGGTAATATAGTGTGGTGGGTCTCTTCTTGGTAATAT
>NC_036868.1:1605095-1609074 GCF_002910315.2 Salvelinus sp. IW2-2015 | reverse complement strand
AGAGAGAATGGTGGGGTCTCTTCTTTGGTAGATATAGTGTGGTGGGTCTCTTTGGTAGTATAGTGGTGGGTGGGTCTCTTCTTGGTAGTATAAGTGTTGGTGGGGGTCTCTTCTTGGTAATATAGTGTGGTGGGTCTCTTCTTGGTAGTATAGTGTGGGTGGGTCTCTTCTTGGTAATATAGTGGTGTGGGTCTCTTCTTGGTATATAGTGTGGTGGGTCTCTTGTTGTAGTATAGTGTGGGGTTTGGGTCTCTTCTTTGGTAGTATAGTGTGGTGGGTCTCTTCTTGGTAGTAAAGTGTGGTGGGTCTCTTCTTGGTAATATAGGTGTGGTGGGTCTCTTCTGTGGTAGTATAGTGTGGTGGGTCTCTTCTTGGTAATATAGGGTGGGTGGGTCTCTTCTTGGTAGTATAGTGGGTGGGTCTCTTCTTGGTAATATATGTGTGGGTGGGTCGCTCTTCTTGTAGTATAGTGTGGTGGGTTCTCTTCTTGGTATATAGGGTGGGGGTCTCTTCTTGTAATATAGTGTGGTGGGTCCTCTTCTTGGTATAATAGTGTGGTGGTTCCTCTTCTTGGTAAATAGGGTGGGTGGGTCTCTTCTTGGTAATGATAGTGTGGTGGGTCTCTTCTTGGTAATTATAGTGTGGTGGGTCTCTTTCTTGGTAATATAGTGTGGGTGGGTCTTCTTGGTAGTAAATAGTGTGGGGCGGGTCTGGTAGTATAGTGTGGGTGGGTCTCTTGGTAGTTAAGTGTGGGTGGGTCTCTTGGTAATATAGTGTGGGTGGGTCTCTTAGTATTATAGTGTGGGTGAGGTCTCTTCTTGGTAGTATAGTGTGGTGGGTCTCTTCTTGGTAGTATAGTGTGGTGGGTTTCTTGTTGGTAGTATAGTGTGGGTGGGTCTTTTCTAGGTAGTATAGTGTGGTTGGGTATCTCTGGTAATTTAGTGTGGTGGGGCCTCTTCTTGGTAATGTAGTGCGGGTGGGACTCTTGGTTGTTATAGTGTGGGTGGGTCTTTTGATAGTATAGTGTGGGTGGGTCTCTTCTTGGTTTTGTAGCGTGGTGGGTCTCTTGTTGGTAATTAAGTGGTGGGTGGGTTCTCTGTTGGTATATAGTGTGGGTGGGTCTCTTGTTGGTATTTATAGTGGTGGGTGTCTTGTTGGTATTATAGCGTGGGTGGGTCTCTTGTTGGTATTATAGTGTGGGTGGGTCTCTTCTTGTTAATATAGTGTGGGTGGGTCTTTTGATAGTATAGTGTGGGTGGGTCTTTCTTGGTTTTGTAGCGTGGTGGGTCTCTTGTTGGTATTAAGTGTGGGTGGGTCTCCTGTTGGTAGTATATGAGTGGGTGGGTCTCTTCTTGTTATATAGTGTGGGTGGGTCTCTTGGTAGTATTGTGGGGTGGGTTTCTTCTTGGTAATATAGTGTTGGTCGGTCTCTTCTTGGTAGTATAGTTGGTGGGTCTCTTTTTGTATTAGTGTGGGTGGGTCTTCTTGGTTGTTATGGTGTGGGTGGGTCTCTTGGTAGTATTGTGTGGTGGGTTTTCTTCTTGTTAATGTAGTGTGGTGGGTCTCTCTTTGGTAGTATAGGTGTGAAGGGTCTCTTGGTAGTATTATGGGGTGGGTTTCTTCCTTGGTAATATTAGTGTTGGTTCGGTCTCTTCTTGGTAGTATAGTGTGGTGGGTCTCTTCTTGGTAATTTAGTGTGGGTGGGTCTCTTCTTGGTTGTATGGTGTGGGTGGGGTCTCTTGTAGTATTGTGGTGGTGGGTTTATTCTTGTTTTAATTAATGTAGTGTGGTGGGTCTCTTCTTGGTAGTATAGTGTGGGTGGGTCTCTTCTTGGTGATATAGTGTGGGTGGGTATCTTTGTAGTATAGTGTGGGTGGGTCACTTCCTGGTCTTATAGTGTGGTGAGTCTCTTGTTGGTAGTATAGTGTGGGTGGGTCACTTCCTGGTCTTATAGTGTGGTGGGTTTATTCTTGGTTTTATAGTGTGGTAGGTCTCTTGTTGGTAGTAAAGTGTGGTGGGTTTCTTCTTGGTAATATAGTGTGGTGGGTCTCTTGTTGGTATTATAGTGTGGGTGGGTCTTTTCTTGGTAGTTTAGTGTGGTAGGTCTCTTCTTGGTAATTTAGCGTGGGTGGGTCTCTTGGTAGTATAGTGTTGTGGGTCTCTTCTTGTCAATGTAGTGTGGTGGGTGTCTTCTTTGTAATATGGTGTGGGTGGGTCTCTTCTTGGTAGTATAGTGTGGGTGGGTCTCTTCTTGATGGTTTAGTGTGGGTGGGTAGCTTCTTAGTTATTTAGTGTGGGTGGGTCTCTTGGTAGTATAGTGTTGTGGGTCTCTTCTTGTCAATGTAGTGTGGTGGGTGTCTTCTTTGTAATATTCTGTGGGTGGGTCTCTTCTTGGTAGTATAGTGTGGGCGGGTCTCTTGGTAGTATAGTGTGGCGGGTCACTTCTAGGTAATTTAGTGTTGGTGAGTCTCTTGGTAGTATAGTGTGGTGGGTATCTTGATAGTATAGTGTTGGTGGGTCTCTTGGTAGTATGGTGTGGGTGGGTCTCTTCTTGGTAGTATAGTGTGGTGGGTCACTTCTTGGTAATTTAGTGTTGGTGAGTCTCTTGGTAGTATAGTGATGGTGGGTCTCTTGGTAGTATGGTGTGGGTGGGTCTCTTGGTAGTATTGTGGGGTGGATTTCTTCTTGGTAATTTAGTGTGGGTGGGTCTTTTCTTGGTTGTATGGTGTGGGTGGGTCTCTTGGTAGTATTGTGTGGTGGGTTTCTTGTTGTTAATGTAGTGTGGTGGGTCTCTTCTTGGTAGTATAGTGTGGGTCGGTATCTTCTTGGTAGTATTGTGTGGTGGGTCTCTTCTTGGTAATTTTGTGTGGGTGGGTCTCTTCTTGGTGGTATAGTGTGGGTGGGTCTCTTCTTGGTAATATAGTGTGGGTGGGTCTCTTCTTGGTTTTATAGTGTGGGTGGGTCTCTTGTTGTGAGTAAAGTGTGGTGGTTTTCTTCTTGGTAGTATAGTGTGGTAGGTCTCTTGTTGGTAGTAAAGTGTGGTGAGTTTCTTCTCGGTAATATAGTGTGGTGGGTCTCTTGTTGGTAATATAGTGTGGGTGGGTCTCTTCTTGTGGTATCTTTGTAGTATAGTGTGGGTGGGTCACTTCCTGGTTTTATAGTGTGGTGAGTCTCTTGTTGGTAGTATAGTGTGTGGGTCCTCTTGTTTATAGTGTGGGTGGTCTCTTCTTGGTGGTATAGTGTGGGTGGGTCTCTTCTTGGTAATATAGTGTCGGTGGGTCTCTTCTTGGTTTTATAGTGTGGTGGGTCTCTTGTTGGTAGTAAAGTGTGGTGGTTTTTCTTCTTGGTAGTATAGTGTGGTGGTCTCTTGTTGGTAGTAAAGTGTGGTGGGTTTCTTCTTGGTTATAGTGTGGGTGGGTCTCTTTTGGTGGTAAAGTGTGGGTGGGTCTCTTCTTGGTAATATAGTGGGTGGGTCTCTTTTGTATATAGTGTGGTGGGTCTCTTGTGTAGTATAGTGTGGGTGGGTCTCTTTCTTGGTATATAGTGTGGTGGTCTCTTCTTGGTATTTTAGGTGGGTGGGTCTCTTGGTATTAAGTGTTGTGGGTCTCTTCTGTATTTTGTGTGGTGGGTGTCTCTTGTAGTATAGTGTGGGTGGGTCTCTTCTTGTGTTTAGTGTGGGTGGTAGCTTTCTTGGTATTGTGTGTGGGTGGGTCTCTTTGGTAGTATAGTGTGGGTGGTCTCTTGGTAGTATAGTGTTGGTGGGTCTCTTGGTATTATAGTGTTGGTGGGTCTCTTGGTGTATTTTGTGGTGGGTCACTTCTTGGTTATTTAGTGGTGGGTGGGTTATGCTTGGGTGTATAGTGTGGTGGGTCTCTTGGTAGTATAGTATCGGTGGGTCTCTTCTTTGGTAATTTAGTGTGGGTGGTCTCTTGGTAGTATAGTTGTGGGTGGTTCTTGGTAGTATAGTGTAAGGTGGGTC
>NC_036868.1:1595642-1601010 GCF_002910315.2 Salvelinus sp. IW2-2015 | reverse complement strand
TTCTTTGGAGTATAGTTATGGGTGTCTTTGGTTAATTAGTGTGGGTGGTTCTTGGTAGTATAGTTTGTGGTGGTGGGTCTCTTCTTGGTAATTTAGTGTGTGTGGTGGTCTCTTGGTAGTATAGTGTGGGTGGCTCTTCTTGTTAATATAGTGTGGGTGGGTCTCTTCTTGTTAATATAGTGTGGGTGGGTCTCTTCTGGTAATATAGTGTGGGTGGGTCTCTTCTTGGTAGTATATGTGGGTGGGTCTCTTCTTGTTAATATAGTGTGGTGGGTCTCTTGGTAGTATAGTGTGGGTGGTGGGTCTCTTCTTTGTGTAATTTAGTTGGGTGGGTCTTTTTGGTAGTATAGTGTGGGTGGGTCTTCTTGGTTAATTGTAGTGGTGGGTGGGTTTCTCTGGTAGTATAGTGTGGTGGGTCTCTTCTTTTGGTAATTTAGTGTGGGTGGGTCTTCTTGGTAGTATAGTGTGGGTGGGTCTCTTCTTGTTAGTATATAGTGTGGGTGGGTCTCTTGTTAGTATTAGTGTGGGTGGGTCTCTTCTTGTAATATAGTGTGGTGGGTCTCTTGGTATATAGTGTGGGTGGGTCTCTTCTGGTATATAGTGTGGGTGGGTCTCTTCTTGTGTATATAGTGTGGGTGGGTCTCTTGGTATGTGATAGTGTGGGTGGGTCTCTTCTGTGTTAATATAGTGTGGGTGGGTCTCTTGTTGGTAATATAGTGTGGGTGGGTCTCTTCTTGGTAGTATAGTGTGATGGGTCTTTTCTTGGTAATATAGTGTGTGGTGGGTCTCTTTTGGTATATAGTGTGGGTGGGTCTCTTGCCGTATGTGTTGTGGTTGTTGGGAGTGGAGCGCTTTGTGTGAGTAGGCCCAGGGGAAAATGGGTAGAATGTAGGGGGTAATGAGGGGGGGGGCTTTCACAGACAGTCAAGGTGGTTGAGGTAAGGGCTTTGTCTTCAAAGGTGGGATGCTGTGTGTGTGATACCACCCCTTATTCCTCCTCCTTCTCTCTTCTCCTCTCCTGCCCCCCTCCCACTTATATATCATTGTTCGCTCTCCCTCTCCTCTCTCCTGCTCCTCTCTCCCTCTCGCTGCTCCCCCCCCTCCCACTTATATATTCCTTGTTCGCTCTCCCTCTTCTCCTCCCCTGCTTCTCTCTCTTCTCCCTCTCCTGCCCCCACCCCCGTATATGTCCTTGTTCGTCTCTCCCTTCTCATCTCTCCTGCCTCCTCTTCTCTCGTCTCTCTCTCTCTCACCTGCACCCTCTCCTCTCTCCCTGTCTCTCTCTCTCCTGCTCTTCTCTCCCTCTCCTCTCTCCTGCTCCTCTTCCCCTCTCTCTCTCTCTCTCTCTCTCTCTCTCTCTCTCTCTCTCTCTCTCTCTCTCTCTGTCTCTCTCTCCTGCTCCTCTCTCCCCTCTCCTCTTCTTCCTCTCTCTTCTCTCTCTTCTCTCTCTCTCTCTTCTCTCTCTCTCTCTCCTGCTTCTCTCTCTCCTGCTTCTCTCTCTCTCTCCCTCTCCTCTCTCCCCTCTAAACAAACACTGCAATATAATGAACTGTAGATGTACATGTAAATGTCAGCGTCTTTCTCCCGCAGATACAGCGTTACGTTCACTTCAGAGTCCTCTGCTGGCTTTATTAAAAACTAACATTTACTTTGCCTTAACATACACATAGACTGCATAATAAGGCTTTCACTGTGCATTTGGTCCTCTTCATTTCCAATGTCCTCAATGGCTCCCTATTCCTATAAAGTGTACTCCTTTTGGACCAGTGCCCTTATGGGAGGGAGAGAGGGAGGGTGCAAAGTAATGACACTACAGGGGAATAGGGGTGCATTTGTGAGGCAGACTGTTTCAGCTGCAGCCCTGTCCCCCAGGATCAGTTTGGCGCCGATGAGTTCTGTTGCCAGCATTGCACTGTCTCATCCTTTCTGTCTGACACACACCACTTACACGCACACACGCACGCACGCACGCACGCACGCACGCACGCACGCACGCAGCGCACACACACACACACACACACACACACACACGACACACACACACACACACACACACACACACACACATGCATACACACATAAAAAACATACCCTCACATGCAAAGACACGTCAGACACGCACTTTCTTACTCACACAACTCATTCCCTTTTTTGTCTGTGTGTTATCCACATTGTATGTCAAGCACAAACGCCCTAACACACACACACACACACGCACACACACACACACACACAAAACATAAATGTGCGCTTACACCTGCACACCACACACACATACACCACACACCACAAACACAAACAAACCACACAACATACACCACACACCACAAACACAAACACACACACACACACACAAACACAGCACAGCACACATAGAGTCGATTCCCAGGGGGGCTCGTGCTGTGTCCTTCATGGAGGGTGTGATTAACGTGTTCCCTGATTATGTTCTGGTGAAGTGTCTGAAAGAGACGAATGGAAAGGAAAGAGGGAAGTGAGGGACAGAGAGAAAGAGGACAGAGGGAAGGAGGAGTAAGAGTACAGATGCGCTTGAGAGTGGAGTTTCTACATCGAACCCTTGCCGGGACAGACACAGACAGACAGACCCTCTCTCTTCTCTCTCAATTTCAAGGTGCTTTATTATTGGCATGACATGCATTATTGTAAAAACTCAAAAGGGCGCATTCCAAACCCCCCCCCCTCTTCTCTTTCTTCTCTCTCTCTCTCTCTCTCTCTCTCTCTCTCTCTCTCTCACTCTAGATCTCACTCTAGATCTCACTCTAGATCTCACTCTAGAGCTCACTCTCACAGTGCCCCTGCTGCCGAACAGCTAGAACTGAACCCCCCCGTGGGTTGACCCAGACGATTAAAGTGTGGGTTAAGTTGATGGATGTGGTTTGGCCGTAACCTGGAACTTCTATCTTTCATTCATGGCTTAACTGTCAACGGTGGAGCCTAGCGATATGTCTTCATGTACCTCCAGACCTATTATTTTCCACTTTCTCTAACAGCATACATAACACACTGGTCAAATCCCTGGACTTTCTCTAACAGCATAACACACTGGTCAAATCCCGGGACTGTATTAAACAACATTGAATTTGGACTTCCACTCCCCTTCACTGCTGACTTTAATCATCTGTCTGAAGAGGGGTGACACGAAGCAGCTGTCTTGTTGACAGGGGGAAAGTAGAGCGGCTGTTTGAAGGCAGGCCAGGGCAAAGTGTTCAACGTGCAACCGTGACAGCTGAAAGGAGACGAGGACGTACTCTGACCCCCCTCTGGCATGAGTGTGTGTGTGTGTGTGTGTGTGAGTGTGTATGTTTGTGTCTGCCAATAGGTGCGTCTCCGACAGAGTGTGTGTTTGTGTGTGAACCTTTACTTATGCAGACTGAGAACACTAGTCGTACTTAGTTGCAGACATGATGACAGCATAATGACCTTGGATTCCAGACAGCCGATCAATACTGGCCAAAATTTGTCTGTTCACTCTTGATCATGTTTTATAAAAGTCTTGAGGACACGACCTAGCTATGGAATTATTAAGTCAATACTGCTCTCCGATTCGGGCTCTAAAGCCTTTGAGATATCAGGAGTTTGCTTTTTGACGTGTGACGTATGGACCAACCTTTTGAAYTGTTTTCCAGCCTAGCTTAAAGGGTATATACTAAAAAGTGATGGTCAATGAACATGCTCCTTTCATCATGACTGCTATCTAAGAAAGGCCTCAAGGGTATATGCAAATCAAGGGAACCTACTTGTTCATTTCAAGTGTCAAATCATCCTCAAGTAAGGTGAACACTGTCCTGAAGATTTCTGAGAACTGCTGGACTCCCCCACACTCGTCATCACAACTCGTCTTTCCCTCTCCACAGGGCCGCCCAGAAGCTCAGCCTCTCGTCCAAGCGGAAGAAGCCCCAGCAGCCTCAGCTCCAGTCTCCGCCCGAACCTGCCGAGCCCCTGGTCTACACAGGTGGTTTCAGCGGCGCCCTGCAGCTGTCCCCGCCTGCCGTGCCGCCATGCCTCCTCCGGGCCGGTTTAAAGGTCAAAGACACCCCGGGGATGGGAAAGGTAAGACCGTTTGGGATTGTAGACTTTCTTTCACTTCAACTTTGGTATCTTTTTTGCTTGGTGGTAAAATTGTTACCATGTGGAGTCAGTGGCATGGTATCGTCAGGTATCAGGTAGCGTAGAGTAACAGACAGTACCGTCCGGTCATAGTACTATGTCATTGGTTTAACATACAGTTGAAGTTGGAAGTTTACATACACCTTAGCCAAATACATTTACTCTCAGTCTTTCACAATTCCTGACATTTAATCCTAGTTAAAACTGTTTTAGGTCAGTTAGGATCACCACTTTATTTTAAGAATGTGAAATGTCAGAATAATAGTAGAGAGAGTGATTTATTTCAGCTTTTATTTATTTCATCACATTCCCAGTGGGTCAGAAGTTTACATACACTCAATTAGTATTTGGTAGCATTGCCTTTAAATTGTTTAACTTGGGTCAAACATTTCGGGTAGCCTTCCACAAGCTTCCCACAATAAGTTGGGTGAATTTTGGCCCATTCCTCCTCCCCTGACCGACGCTGGTGTAACTGAGCTTCAGGTTTGTAGGCCTCCTTGCGCGCAGCACGCTTTTTTCAGTTTCTTGCCCAACGAATTTTTTGAGTTTCAAGATTGAGGTCAGGGCTTTGTGATGGCTATTCCAACCCTTGACTTTGTTGTTCTTAAGCCATTTTCCACAACTTTGGAAGTATGCTTGGCGTCATTGTCCATTTGGAAGACCCATTTGCGACCAAGCTTTAACTTCCTGACTGATGTCTTGAGTGTTGCTTCAATATATCCACATAATTTTCCTACTTCATGATGCATCTATTTTGTGAGTGCCCCGTCCCTCTTGCAGCAAAGCACCCCACAACATGATGCTGCACCCCGTGCTTCACGGTTGGATGGTGTTCTTCGGATTGCAAGCCCCCCCTTTTTCCTCCAAACATAACGATGGTCGTTATGGCCAAACAGATCTATTTTTGTTTCATCAGACCAAAGGACATTTCTCCAAAAAGTACGATTTTGTCCCCATGTGCAGTTGCAAACTGTAGTCTGGCTTTTTATGGCGGTTTTGGAGCAGTGGCTTCTTCCTTGCTGGTGGCCTTCAGGTTATGTCGATATAGGACTCGTTTTATGTGGATATGGTACTTTTTACCTGTTTCTCCAGCATCTTGACAAGGTCCTTTGCTGTTGTCTGGGATTGATTTGCACTTTGCGACCAAAGTAGTTCATCTCTAGGAGACAGAAGCGTCTCCTTCTGAGCGGTATGATGGCTGCGTGGTCCCATGGTGTTTATACTTGCGTACTATTGTTTGTTC
>NC_036868.1:1591639-1595617 GCF_002910315.2 Salvelinus sp. IW2-2015 | reverse complement strand
TTGAGGTCAGGGCTTTGTGATGGCTATTCCAACACCTTGACTTTGTTGTTCTTAAGCCATTTTCCACAACTTTGGAAGTATGCTTGGCGTCATTGTCCATTTGGAAGACCCATTTGCGACCAAGCTTTAACTTCCTGACTGATGTCTTGAGATGTTGCTTCAATATATCCACATAATTTTCCTACCTCATGATGCCATCTATTTTGTGAAGTGCACCCGTCCCTCTTGCAGCAAAGCACCCCCACAACATGATGCTGCACCCCGTGCTTCACGGTTGGGATGGTGTTCTTCGGATTGCAAGCCCCCCCTTTTTCCTCCAAACATACACTGGTCGTTATGGCCAAACAGATCTATTTTTGTTTCATCAGACCAAAGGACATTTCTCCAAAAAGTACGATCTTTGTCCCCATGTGCAGTTGCAACTGTAGTCTGGCTTTTTATGGCGGTTTTGGAGCAGTGGCTTCTTCCTTGCTGAGTGGCCTTTCAGGTTATGTCGATATAGGACTCGTTTTACTGTGGATATGGTACTTTTGTACCTGTTTTCCAGCATCTTGACAAGGTCCTTTGCTGTTGTTCTGGGATTGATTTGCACTTTTCGCACCAAAGTACGTTCATCTCTAGGAGACAGAACGCGTCTCCTTCCTGAGCGGTATGATGGCTGCGTGGTCCCATGGTGTTTATACTTGCGTACTATTGTTTGTTCAGATGAAGGTGGTACCTTCAGGCTTTTGGAAATTGCTCCCAAGGATGAACCAGACTTGTGGAAGTCTACAATTATTTTTCTGAGGTCTTGGCTGATTTCTTTTGATTTTCCCATGATGTCAAGCAAAGAGGCACTGAGTTTGAAGGTAGGCCTTGAAATACATCAGGTACACCTCCAATTGACTCAAATTATCTCAATTAGCCTATCAAAAGCCTCGAAATCCATGACATCATTTTTGGAATTTTCCAAAGCTGTTTAAAGGCACAGTCAACTTAGTGTATGTGAAATTCTGACCACTGGAATTGTGAAACAGTGAATTATAAGTGAAATAATCTGTCTGTAAACAATTGTTAGAAAATGACTTGTGTCATGCACAAAGTAGATGTCCTAACCGACTTGCCAAAACTATAGTTTGTTAACAAGAAATTTGTGGAGTGGTTGAAAAACGAGTTTTAATGACTCCAACGTAAGTGTGTTATGTATGTTAACCTCCGACTACAACTTTAGTTTTGACTCCTAATGTTATAATTCGTAGTGAGTTTCATTGTATTCTCAGTAGAGCCCTTTTGGGATGTCATGTTATAGGGTGGGTGGGTTTATACAAAGGGTGGGTTTATACAAATAGGGTTGGTGTGGTTTATACAAAGGACACTTTGCTGAAGCCTATTTGTTATGCTGCTGTTACGCTGGTCTAAAGTAAAAGGTCAGGATAACATCTCCGCTGTGGGCTTGTGTGCGAGACCCGTCTCGCCGATTCCCAGGCCGTTGGCATTTTATGAATCCCGGTCCATATGCCATGGAGCATTCCTCTCATCGAGTGAGTGACAGGCTGTATCAGTGGGAAAAAAWTGTGAGTGTGATTTGGTGAGTGGGGAGAGTGGTCAACGACATTCGGAGGTGATAATCTTTGTGGAGAACATTCCGCTCACAGAATGGGGGTCGGTTTGTGAGAAAAAAGTATTTGAAAGTGTTTGTGTTTTGAGGGCATGGGTATCTGTGTGAATCAGTGCGATGAGAGGCCTAGAACCAAGGTGGGAACATTTTGTTTAGGAGAGATTCCTTTTGCAAATCAACTGCTTTTTTGTGAAGCTAAATCAACTCACCTTTCTGCTATTGACTAAAGGCTCATTGTCCTGATTGACTAAGACAATGGTGTGTTGATCTAATGCAAAACACACAATCACTCTCAGATACCCTCAAACACACGTACTGTACTCAGATTCAGCAACAAATCTAACAGAATAATGTCTGTTAATCTATGAGTTTGCTGAAACAACATTTTCTGATGGATTACAACGAGGATGAGTAAGTGTGGGTGTTTTGGTCTGCTACCACCACTCTATCTGACAGGGATTGTATAGTCATGCTCATTGGAAGCCATGAATTTTCATCTACGTAGACAGCGCAAGCTGCTCTTTTTCCACTCCCCATCTGTTGGCATCTCACCTCCTCTCTCACCTCCTCTTCTAGTCGTTGATACGCTTTCACACTGTCAGATACAAGATGAAGAGCTGTGTTTTTCAATTTTTACAAGTTTCGAGTCGACATTTGTTTCAGCGTAGTTAGCCGCTCCGCTTCATGAATTCCAAGCAGAGACAGCTCATAGCAATTTATAACCTGAAGTTTGCCCGTAAACAACTGCTACTTCTGGGCTTCACTGTAAAACATCT
Source organism: Salvelinus sp. IW2-2015 (assembly GCF_002910315.2). Classification (NCBI taxonomy): domain Eukaryota; kingdom Metazoa; phylum Chordata; class Actinopteri; order Salmoniformes; family Salmonidae; genus Salvelinus; species Salvelinus sp. IW2-2015. Next base: position 1,593,244 of record NC_036868.1, on the reverse strand, counting down.
GTCCAGGGTTGTTTACGAGACTAGACATTACGTAATGTGTTCAGGGACATTGGCCCCCCCCCCTCCCATCCTCTGTCCTCCCTCACACCTCGTGTAAGCAGGCATTGGGTTTAGTCTCGTTAATGCTCGGCTCTGACTTGGCTGCAGATCAAATGAGTAGCCGTCAGAGTTCATTGTCAAATCCAGCGCCAGGCCTGTGCTGCTCAGTGGAGATTACACAGCGTGAAGCGATTATCCTAAAGTGGATTAGACACGGGTCCTGATACAGCCCCTCCCTCCTCGTCTCACAGGCCAGCCAGTAGACTGACAGGTGGACTAAAGCATGAGAGGTATTGGCTTATGTCCTTATATCCCCTCACAACAGCTCCCCGCTATATGGACAATACGGGCTTCTGGAATACCTTCATTCGGACCAAGGTGCATGTATCTTTGATTTCATTGTGAATGCCCGACATCATGGTGAAGTGCACCATGGTTGTCTGTCTGTGGGCCAATTTGGCACCTCCTCACTCACCATGGAGCCCAAGGGCTTCCTGAGTGGCCCTGCTCCTGGAGGCCAAGTGATTCCTCACTCCCTGGGAGCCCATGGATGTGGTGCCAAAAGCTGTTTGAAACTGGCATGGATGGCCACAGAATGACCCCCCCCCCCCCCCCCCACACCTAATGCCAGCCCCCTCCCCTTTAGCTTCAGTCACTCTGGTTGGCCATTCGACTTATGTCTTGGAAGTATTGACATAACTGGAAATATCTGATTGGATGTTTCTCTAAATCAGAGTTTTGGTCTAGAACTGTAGTCCCATCAATCCCCCACATGACTGGTTTGTGCTACTGTACAGGCACCAGATGATTGGCCATTTGACTTATGTCTTCAACTCTTGAAAATAACTCTCAATCTCTGATTGTAATTTTAATATGAACATTTCTCTCAATCATAGTGGCGTTTTGGCCCAAAACTTAAACGTTTTCCCTTTGTCTCATCATTCTCCCCACAAAGTAAGACGAGTTAATGTGACTGTACAGGCAGTTGCAGATGGGAAGGCTATAACAGCCTATTCCTTTACTATTCACTGTGGGGGATGAGGTGATGTCTCTTCGGTATCTCCTCATTACTGCTGTTCAGTAAGTCAGCAGGAGGGCTAACATGAAAAGAGCCAGAAACGCGATACCTCTGTGATCCTATCATCTCACATTCTGAGTTCTGTTAGGCATCTCGTCTTCAAGACTGCTGCTGTCAGGAGTTCTGCGTAAACTTTTTGAAGTCGCTAATCGTACATCTGAGGCACAAAGTTGCAAAATTGTTAATGAGCTCCGCATCAAGGAAGCAGAGGAAATCATTTAATGAGGCCCAATGAGCTCGGGAAGCGTTGTGGCTCTTGAATACAGATTATTTTTTGCTGCTTTGCAGTTCTTCGCCCGACGGCCAAAGATTGTGGTTCCTTCCTGGGGAAAGTGTTTCAGACTTCACACTGTGCAATTATTATGTGTTTACACAGTATTTTCTGTTACTGTTGTTACTACAGTTAGTTCTACTACTGTTACTATGGTTACTGTTACTACTGTTAATACTGTTACTGTTACTACTGTTACTACTGCTACTGTTACTAC
>NC_036868.1:1585235-1591377 GCF_002910315.2 Salvelinus sp. IW2-2015 | reverse complement strand
AGTAACAGTAGTAAAGTAACAGTTAGTAAACAGTAGTAGCCCGTAGTAAAAGTAGCAGTAGTAGTAGTAACAGTAACAGTAACAGTAACAGTAAGTAACAGTAAACAGTGGTAGCGGTAGTAACAGGTACAGTAGAACAGTAGTACCAGTAACATGCAGTACAGTATATCAGTAAAGTGGTAGCGGTAGTAACATTAGAGTAGTAACCAGTTAGTAACAGTAACAGTAGTCAGCAGTAACAGTAGTAGCGGTAGTTAAAGTAAGCAGTGTAACAGTAGTAAACAGTAACAGTAAGTCCGCCAGTAACAGTAGTACGAGCGGTAGTTTAACAGTAGCAGTATTACAGTCGTAGTAAAAGTAGTAAGTAACAGATAGTAGCGGTAGTAACAGTAGCGTATTAACAGTCAGTAACAGTATAAACAGGTAGTAAATAAACAGTAGTCGCGTAGTAACGTAGCAGTAGTAAACAGGTAGTAACAGTAAAGTAGTAGCAGTAACCAGTGTAGCGGTAGTAACAGTAGCGTAGTAACAGTAGGTAAAACAGTAACAGTATTAAGAGTAGTAACAGTAACCATAGTACAGTAGTAGAAAACTAACTGTAGTAAACACAGTAACAGAAATTACGTGGTAAACACCATAAATCATTGCACAGTGTGAAAGTTCTGAAACATTTCCCCCAGGAAGGAACACAATCTTTTGGGCCGTCGGCGACAGAACTAACTGCAAAGCAAGCAAAAATAATCTGTATTCAAGACCACAAGCTCCGACCGCTCATTGGGCCTCATAAATCATGATTTCCCTCGCTTTACTGCTACTGTTACTACCGCTACTACTGTTACTGTTACTACTGTTACTGTTACTACTGTTACTATTACTACTGTTACTGTTACTACTGTTACTATTACTACTGTTGCTGTTACTACTGTTACTGTTACTACTGTTACTACGGTTACTGTTACTACTGTTACTGTTACTACTGTTACTGTTACTGTTACTACTGTTACTGTTACTACTGTTACTATTACTACTGTTGCTGTTACTACTGTTACTGTTACTACTGTTACTACGGTTACTGTTACTGTTACTACTGTTAATGCATAAATAGGTAGAGCTTTGGCTGTGTTTACACTGGCAGCCCAATTCTGATAATTTGCCACTCATTGGTCTTTTCACCAATCAGATCAGATCTTTAGCCAATAATTGAGCAAAATATCTGAATTAGGCAGSCTGTGTAAACGCAGCCTTTGAGAATTGAGATCTGTCAGGACCGGAAGGAGGGATGGGGCGTAGTGATGTGGGAGGAGTGGAGCTAAGAGATGAGAGAGAAGATAGAAGAAGAAAGAAGGGTCAAGGGGAGAAAGGGAGGYAGGGGAACAGTCTGTAGATGGAGGCATACATGGTTTGGCACAGTGGATTCCAATTCAATATTGTGTTTCATCTTATCAATAAACAAAGTCTACATTTTGAAGAGGAGGGCACCCACACATCACTGGGGAAGCTTTGAAACCAGTCTTAAACGTCCAAGCTGACCTGTTGTCTGACATACAGTATGTAATGGTCCCCCATTGGGATGCACATGAAGGAATGAATAAAAAATGTAGTCGGAATGCTGAATATGTCTAGTTGAAAGCTAAACAATGTCTTGCGGAGCGTAAACTAGATTCATTGCAATGCCCGCTCACGGAAATCCTCAGCACAATACTCCTTTGACGAGCTGCCTCACCCCAACCCTAACCCCCAACCCCGCTCGTGGGAAATAGAAAACCGAACTTCTCGATACTATGTTACGTGTGAGGGAAGACTATTGTAATTCAGTCCTAGACACAGAGACCCTCATTGTCAGGGGATTGAATTCTTAATCTATCTGTTTGCTGCGGTTGTAAATGCTCAAGCTGTTTGTAGTTACACTGCAGGAAGCGGGCCCTGGTGGTTAGGCTATAAAAATGAATCTGTTTACAGGGCGTGAATGATAGCAATCGGACCATGCTGGAGAGGCATGTTCCGTCAAGCTCTAGCAGGTTGTGGTGTTGGTTCTCTCGTCTTTAATTGCTTGTACGGCTTTGTTCGGTGAACCTCATAAATGTTTGGGGACTATAGTAGACCATAATGACAATGTATGCTCTTTCTACATTTTCGTAAATTAGCAGACACTCTTATCCAGAGCAACTTCCAGTAGTGAGTTAATACATTTTCATACTAGTCCCCCATGGGAATCGAACCCACAAACCTGGTGTTGCAAGCATCACACGCCTCCAACTGAGCCACATGTGGACACACATTTTTCTCTCACTATCTCTCTTTATCTCTCTCTCTCTCTCTCTTTATCCCTCTCTCTTCATCTCTCTCTCTCTTTATCTCTCTCTTCCTCTCTCTCTCTTTATTGCTCTTTCTCCTTATCTCTCTCTCTCTTTATCTCTCTCTTTATCGCTCTATCTCTCTCTCTCTCTCTCTCTGTCTCTCTCTCTCTCTGTCTCTCTCTGTCTGTCTCTCTCTCTCTCGCTCTCTCGGCTCTCTCGGCTCTCTCTCTCTCCTTGCTCCCTCCACCGGGGTGCCAAACCTTTCACCACTATTTGAAATGAGAGGGGAAAAACCACTGGTGTGTGTCCATGCTGGCTTCCGTTCAAATCAAATTAAAACTCCTCAACCTTTCCCTCTGTCTGCCAGCTGTCTGGAGCATACAGAGCAGGGTTTTTTTCTGGGTCAAATGGGGCTGGCGGGGGCATGAGAGAGAGAAGAGAGAGAGAGAGAGCGAGAGAGAGAGAGAGGGGAAGGAGAGAGAGAGAGAGGAGAGAGACGAGAGAGAAGAGAGAGAGAGAGAGGAGAGAGAGAGAGAGAGAGAGAGAGAGAGAGAGAAGAGAGACGAGAGAAGAGAGAGAGAGAGAGAGAGAGAGAGAGAGAGAGAGAGAGAGAGAGAGAGAGAGAGAGAGAGAGAGAGAGAGAGAGAGAGAGAGAGATGAGAGAGAGAGAGAGAGAGAGAGAGAGAGAGAGAGAGAGAGAGAAGAGAGAGAGAATACCTCCCCTTGTTATTGTAATTGGTTAGCGCAAAGTCTTGGGGTATAATTTGTTATCTGTAATTATGGTAGCATCCACATTAATGTAGAAGTGTTTAGAAACATATTATATTCTTATTTATAATAAAAGTGACTCCAAAATGACACAATACATTATTTACCATTAATTTCTATTGGACACAAAATAATCTGAAACACAACCAGAACGAACAGCAAATACAACCAACAATGATGTAATCAGTGCATGCTATGATATTAATATGGGACCAAATACTTAACTTTTGACTACTTTAATACATATATAAGTGAATTTGTCCCAATGCTTTTGGTCCTCTAAAATCCAAAGTGTTGGAGTACAGTCAAAACAACTAAAAACATGTCACTGTCCCAATACTTTTGGAGCTTACTGTATATGACTGATCTATCTGGAAGAGTAGCACTGTCGGTGGTAATGGGCCCACTTCGTCTACAAAGGGAGAATGGAACACTGGCTACTTGAGTCAGCCAATCAGAATAAACCTTCACCCACACATGCAGAGTTAAAACTCATGTAAGAGGCTTAATGCCACCATGAAAGGAACTGATTTGAATGTATTAATCTCAATTAGTGGTTTTCAATTAATTGGGGTTTGTTAAAATTATGACACATAATTGAGGTACGGATATGCATATTTCATGAGGGGGGAGCATTGTTTTGCTCGCTGAGTGACACGTTAATTGATCGATTTGATTTATCGATTAGGATGATGGAAAAGGCAAAACCGATAGAGGAACGTTAATCCAGAAACTGTAAATGTGTGCTTATTGTTGAACGCAATCCAAATGGAGAAACTGAATCAGGATAGACACAGCACTTCTATATTGGGAGCGATTTGGAACATGCTATATTTTATGAACAAGATGAATTTGGTGATACAGCTGTTGGGGGTGGTACATTTCCAGGTCACTAGACTGAGTCACTAATGATAACGGTGGTAGAATGTCAACAAACTCGAAGCACGTGGAGCTCAGCCAAAATCAGCAACAGCTTAGCTGCTGCCGACGGCATATAGCATTTTTTATCACTTCATTCACTTAGATTTGTTGCCACAGGTTCTGTTGGGTATTGAACATCACCAGACATTTTAGCAAATTAAATGATAGTATAAGCTCATTTGTTTTCATTTTGTTATCCTTTGAACTGTTAGTTTTACTGTGATTTGGTACTGCTGGTATATTATAGTCTACAGATCATGACTAAACTGTTCTGTCAAGAACTACACGTCATGAACTGTAAAAGAAAATAATTTAAAATCCTTCGGTTAAGTTTTTTCTTTTGAATTGACCAGATTGATAAAAGGCTTGTGGTCTTCTTTGGTCCATCCATTCCTAGTGGTGGAGTGAGTTAGAGGTTAAGATTCGCTTGACTTGGTCAGGGTCACATCGTTTTCAAAACTGCTGCCGTCCCAAGATTGTTATCGGTTTTGAACTTAACCTCCCCTTCAGAATAAACTGCAGATTCAGCTGCTATTTGATGGGCACATTAAAAACCCTTTGGAGAATGGGAGCTGTCAGAGCTGACCCTACACTACACTAGCCTGGTCAGTGTTTAGCCAGCTGCCGTGGGCTTCGACACTATAGATGGAAGACTGAGCCAAGTACTTGCTGGACTCATAGAAAACAAAGCAGCTTCATTCCTCATGAAGTGTTGTTGTTTTGGTTTGATACTACAGTACCCAAGTCAATGACATGCTAAGGTCAGGGACAGCCTCTTCAGTCTGGAGAATCCCCACATGTCACTGGTGGGATATTCCTGGGCCAGAGGATGAGGCAGGAGGGAGAAGGAGTGGGGAGTACGGGAATCGGAATATCCCCATGCTGCCAAGTCTCACATCCAAGTCTCAACAAACGTGAAGGGTAATCCTTGGCAAGGCAACTGAAGGGTGTTAGCGTAGCATGCATGCTCGGTGATGTTGATGCTCGGTGATGTTGTCTCCATTCATGCTACACCATGACAGGTTAAGCAATCTAAGTACACAAGGTAGTGTCACAAAGCTAATGGTAATTGAGGTACGCTAATTAGCATTGGCAGTTAGCTTTAGTGCCTCAGTTTAGTGTTAGCAGGACCAGGTGAATTATCATTAGCATAAAGCAGTAAGCAGGTGTCTTGTGTTGTGTATATAGTTTTCCACTTAACCTAGTCATTTCTCTTGAGATAGAAAACACCTGTATTGGCAAGGCTGACTTGACCTTTCAGCAATGTGAGCTTTTGATTTTAAAAAGTCACTAGGAAAGGAACTTTAATGTCCCTGAGTGGAACATTGTCTTAGACACACTGCTGTATACCTAAATAAACACTGTTCATTACACACTCAACATTGTACATTGACATTTTTTTTGGTGGGGGGGGGGGGTTGGACGTTCTTTTCTCTCTGCAGGTCAAAGTGATGGTGCGCATCTGCTCTGCCCAGGGCTCCAGCAACACCTCGGAGTCCAGGTCATTTCTAAAGGTGGACGCCCGCAAGAAGCAGCTCACCCTCTGCGAAACGTCCGCTAACAGCCACTCCAGTGCTGCCCAGAGGCGCGCCGCCGCAGCCGCCCCCAAGATGTTTGCTTTCGATGCWGTTTTCTCCCAGGATGCATCACAAGTAAGCCACAGACACTCTCCCCAACCCCGCTGCCCCTGTCCTCGTAACTGTTCTTTATACATCATCCTGGAGACCTACAGATTGTGCAGGCTTTTGTTCTTGCCCAGCATTAACACAATTTCAACTAATTCAACTAACTGATTAAACTAATGATGGGCCTGATGATTAGTTGATTAGCTGAAACAGGTGTGTTAGTGCTGGGCTGGAAAAAAAGCCTTCCCACTCTGTGGATCTCCAGAACCTGCGTTGACGAACAGTGGTGTTGTATGATGTCCTTGATATGATGAGGTGTCCAAGGGGGAGGAGGGGGAGGAGGGTGGGAAAGTGACCACAGCTCCTATTTTTGGACATGGGGGTTGGGAACAGGCTAAGCAGTTGGTCCCTTTAAAGTCAAAGTGCTTTGAATTCCAGTCAGGGCTTAGCCAAGCTTTCCAAAAATACATATCTAATTGCACAGTGCATTGTGGTGTGATGGTGGTGGTGGTGGTGATGGTGGTGGTGGTG
>NC_036868.1:1519169-1578282 GCF_002910315.2 Salvelinus sp. IW2-2015 | reverse complement strand
ACACACACACACACACACACGAGGCGTAGTGCCAGAGTTTGAACACTTCATCATGGAGGCTTTGTGGCTCTGCCTGTCTGCTATGGGACTGATCAGAGAGAACTGAGGCTGTGATGGGACTGATCAGAGAGAGAACTGAGGCTGTGATGGGACTGATCAGAGAGAGAGCTGAGAACGTTAAACGTTAAATGTCAATATTATGCAATGCAGGCCTACTCTGCATCCTGGATACAGGCAGAGTCATGAGATTGCCAAGCGAGGCAGCATTACCTAGGCCAGCAGGTCCCAACCCAATAAAATACCTTGATGGTCAAATTTGGTCAATTGTAGTAGTGAATGTAACAAAATAAATGGCTCTGTATTATTATTAACAATTGCATTGTGAAAATGAATTAGAAAATCTTTGTAATACCATAAATACTCCAGACTGTTATTAATTTTGGAAGAAATTAATKAAAATCAGCAGACCACAGGTTGAAAACCACTGACCTAGGACCTATACCTGCAATGTGCTGCCCTATATGCAGTTCTGCTACTGTGAATAAAGTGGACGGGTCATTCATATTTAAACGCCCAAGTGAGATTTGCAACGTGATGCAACGTGTAGAAATACACTGCAACCTACAAACTCTCGCCCTAGTGCTTTAGGTCTTAGAAGTGTTTGCGTTTGATATGCATTCAAAGGGTTGTAGATGGCCCCTCCGTGTATGTTTGACATGGTCTGTGCTTTTTTTTTGCGTTTGTGTTTGCCTCTTTGCTATTGGGATGTCCTGTGATGTCAAATGATCTGAACCCACAAACAATGCTCTGCACGCAGAGACTCAGTCACACTGAGGTGTGATATGCTGTGTTGTCGTTGGCTGAAATGATCTGTGCTTTCTACTGATAGGCTGAGGTGTGATATGCTGTGTTGTCTTTGGCTGAAATGATCTGTGCTTTCTACTGATAGGCTGAGGTGTGATATGCTGTGTTGTCGTTGGCTGAAATGATCTGTGCTTGCTACTGATAGGCTGAGGTGTGATATGCTGTGTTGTCGTTGGCTGAAATGATCTGTGCTTTCTACTGATAGGCTGAGGTGTGCTCGGGGACGGTGGCGGAGGTCATCCAATCGGTGGTGAACGGTGCAGACGGCTGCATCTTCCTGCTTAGGCCATGCCAAACCTCGGTATGACCACGCTCTACACCACCACAACACAACCAACACACACACACACACACACACACACACACACACACACACACCAACACACACACACAACACACACACACACCACACACCACACACACACACACACACACACACACACACACACACACACACACACACACACACACTATTCATGCCCTGAAATAACGAACGACGGCCCGTTCAATGTGTCAAACAGTTTAATTCCTGGTTTTCACACCTCAAGAAACGAACTAGCATGACTGACTGAACACACTTGTCCCTGTGTTAAATTGACTCAACCATTGTGGGTACCCTACCCCCCTTTCCCATTAGGAAACCACTTCACGGATTTCATTTCCTGTGGAGTCCCAATGACCTCACTGTTTACAATAGAGCAGACGAATGGAGAATCCCCTTTTGTTTTATCATAGCACTTATTTTAAAGGCCTCTTTGAGTTTGTGTGGATGAGCTTTGAAGGACAGCCGCAGGAAAGGAAGTGCAGGCGAGCCACTTCAGTATAATGTTGTAGTGTGTGGTGTGTGTGCTGTGTGTGGTTGTGGTGTGTGTGTTGTGTGTGTGTTGTGTGTGTGTGTGTCTGTGTGTGTGTGTGTGTGTTGGTTGTGTGTGGTTTTGTGTGCGCGCATGATTTTTTTTGAGAGTGGGGAAAAACAGAGAGAGAGATGAAGAAATAGCTTTTTGCAGGAATGTTAAATGCCCTTGTTTTCCATCTGGTTTGTTAAGACCCAGTCTTCCTTTTGTCTAGTCCTTTGTTTCTCGCTCCAGCTGTGTAGGTCTTGCCAGACCCACTGGACGAGGACCTTCAGATCTCCCGTGTTGTTTGTTAACTTCGTACTTCTGCGTTTACTTCTTTTTACTCTACAAATATTTATATGTTTGATCCACATTCCAATAGACTCTTCACTTAACCCTATTAGTCACGAGCGATGCCCATATTTTCATTTATCTTGACGGTTGGAATTTTTCTTCATGTCCAGCCCCTATATTTAGCCTCACAATGAGAGTTTTTACCATTTATTTAGAACCACAAAAAAGATGCCCATAAACAGTGCATCATGACCTTTTATTGTTATTGAATGGAAAAAGAAGGTTCCGCAAAAAACCGAAAAGCCGAGGTCAAAAAAGATGTGATTATATATGAATGCTGTAATTACAGACAGAGTTGATTGCGCTCTCGAAGAGTATGAGGCGTATCCAACTAGTATGTAGCGAACGCTGATGGAAGGTTGATATAGGATTGTGTGGAGCAGAACGTAGTAGCGTTGTGTTACGAGTGATGATAGACCACGAGGTATGTGGAACGCGTGAAGGCGGGAACCGATGGACGCGTGACCTAGGGACGAGGGTGACTGCAACGAGACTGACTGGGTGTAGCTGGAGCATCGGTGACAGCGTCATAGAGCGAAACGTGAGTGCGTGTTCGGTAGATAGTCTCGAGCGATGTTTCAGTAGATGAGTCCTGGTAGATAGGACTTGAGATAGAGTTCTAGAGGTAGGGTACTGTAGAGCTAAGAGGCAGCATAGTTCGTATTGCGAGAGTTGTTTGTGATAGAAAGACCGCGGGAAAACTGGCCCCCCTCGGGATCCGCTCTTGTCTCACAAACACCGCTCTAGCTCAGCTCCCGTTAATCACACAAACTACACATGGTTGCTATCTACAGATGCACGAGAAATAGACTAATCAAATGGTAGAACCCAGTAGTKTGTAGCTCAAACACACACTGTTTAAAATGGGTTTGAAGTCTAAAGATGCCTCGGCGATACGGTGGGACTCATGGGGTTAAAACATTTTGTCAACCCTGTCTTTTATCTACTTCAACAGCAGACGGCACTCATAAACCTGTTTTTGATGTGTCTATTCCTATTTGAACTAGCTATTTCCTTTCTGAACAAATATATAACTCAATGACGGCCTAGGAACAGTGGGTTAACTGTCTTGTTCAGGGGCAGAATAACAGATTTTTATTTACCATGTCAGAGCGGGGATTTGATTTTCCAACCTTTCGGTTACTAGTCCAATGCTCTAACCACTAGGCTACCTGCCCCACCTACCTGCCCCCCCTGCTGTTTTGGAGAGCAGACTTAAAATCTGACAGGCCGGTTTACAGGACACAGATTTAGTCTAGCCAAGGTCTAAGATGCACTTTCAATGGAGAATCTCAGTTGAACATGCKTTTTAGTCCAGAACTATAGGCTTAGTCCATGTCTGAGAAAACAACCCAACAAGTATAACGAAAGCACCACTCACCACCTCAAAACCCTCCTCCACAGGTAAGACATACACCATGATTGGTCGGGAATGCTCCACACAGAGCCTGGGTGTGGCTCCCTGCGCCATCTCCTGGCTCTTCAAGCTCATCGAGGAACGCAAGGAGAAGGCCGGGGCACGCTTCTCGGTCCGTGTGTCCGCCGTGGAGATCTSCGGCCGGGACGAGGCGCTGACCGACCTGCTGTCCAATGTGTCCACAGGCAGCCTGCAGGATGGCCAGTCTCCGGGGGTGTACCTGCGCGAGGACCCCATCTGCGGGTCACAGGTATGGATCTGGTTGGCTGGTGGGAGTGTGTGTGTGTGTGTGAGCTTTGGGTGGGGAGTTCTAGAGAAAGCATTTTAATAGTTTGTGACAAACCTAGCATAAGCTATGTTCAGCTGTATTCTGACTTAATAGCTAGAATTTTTGCGTTCGTTGTGTGGTCCTTTCTCAACAATAAATCACCTGTCATTGAATGCTTCAATTCTTTAGCTACCTGGGCTCTTGTGATGCCGCTTCCATCTGACCTCCTCAGACAACCTCTCTCCCTCCCTGGACCCTCTCTCTCACCTCTCCCTCCCTTTGTGCGCATATCTGACCCCCTGATCACCCAGGAGACTCCCTCCGCCGGGCCAGAAATGTGTGCTGTTCGCCCAATTAGCTAGACCCTTCTAATGCAGTCTCTTTTCATCTCTCTCATTTCACCCCCCCCACCCCCCCTCTCTTCTTTTCTTTCTTTATATCTATGGCTGTCTCTCTTTATTTCCCTATCCGTCTCTCCCATGTTCTTTTGTCACCTATTTGTGTCTCCCTCTCTCTTTCATTCTCGTTCGATCTGTGTCTGTGTGGGAGTCTCTCTTACTCTATTTATTCATCTCCCATTTTCTCTTCCTCTCTGTCTTTACCTTTCCAGCAACTCTCTGTACCTCTCCCTTTCTCTCTCGTGCTCTCTCTCTTTATTTATTTCTCTCTCTCTCGCTCTCTCAATTCAATTCAAAGGGTTTTATTGGCATGAAAAGCTTTTACAACAGCAGGAACAGTAGGAGGTACAGTACTAGTCTCAGTAGTATTAGTATGAGTAGTCTCTGTTCCTCTCTTTCGTTCAGTCTCCCTCATTTTTCATCTCTTTTCCCCCCTCAGCTACAGAACCAGACTGAGTTGCGTGCGGCCACTGCAGAGCGGGCAGCCTACTTTCTGGACGCAGCCCTGGAGGCACGAAGCACCAGCCGCCCTCACTGCGATGAGGAGGAGAGGAGAAACTCCCACATGCTCTTCACCCTCCATATCTACCAGTACCGCATGGAGAAGAGTGCCAAAGGAGGAAGTGAGTAGGGTGGCTGTGTGTTGGGGATGGTTGGTCTGGTGTGTGCACTTAGTAGACCTGGGTCAAATAGGTATTTGTTTTCTTTCAAATACTTGGTTTATATATATACTGCTTGGTTTGACTTGCCTGGCACTATTCAACCAATGGAATAGCCCAGATAGTGTAAACCCACCAGAGCACACTGGGCAAGCAAAACTTTTTCTAGCGAGTTAATTTGACATTCAATGCGCAGTCTACCCGTGTATGCATTTCATCAGTCATCAGAGGTTACATAATGAAGGTGGATGATAGTTGAAATATGGTGTCTTATTCATGTGATGACAGTTAAATATGGTGTCTTATTCATGTGGACAGTTAAATATGGTGTCTTATTCACGTGGACAGTTAAATATGGTGTCTTATTCATGTGATGACAGTTAAATATGGTGTCTTGTTCATGTGATGACAGTTAAATATGGTGTCTTGTTCATGTGATGACAGTTAAATATGGTGTCTTGTTCATGTGATGATAGTTAAATTAGATATCTTGTTCATGTGATGTTAAATATTGATCTGGAGCTCCACATTGACCACCATATTGATGCAGATAAACCTTTGAAAGATAATGGCGTCTTTAATTTGCTCGACGCTCAAAGGAACCACTCTGATCAGCACAATGAAAAACCATTGCCCTTTTATCTGGAGAACATATTTCACATGTATCATTAGTATGTTAAGACCTGCTGGAAAGGCTAGGCCATCCAGCAAGTCTATTATCTCTCTCTCTCCCGCTCTTCCTCTCTCTCTCTCGCTCTTCCTCTCCCTCTTTTTCTCCAATCCAACTTGTATTAATTAGCTTCATTTGGAGTTGCTGATAAGGCCTTAGCAGGAATACTAACAAGGAAGGCTAGCTCATTTTCATTATACGCTGCGCTAGCCTACCTGTCATCGCCGCATCCTCTACATTAGCTGCTGTCATTAGTATTTCACACTCCCGTCGCTGCAATGCGGGGGTAGACAAGGCACACGCTGTCCGGAGCCAGAATACATTTCAATAGGTAATGAGGCTTGAGTCCTCTTTCTGGGAATGTTTATAGAGCAGCACATAAAAGGGGAGGCTAGTTTGCATTCCCGGGTTCCGGGGAGGGTTGTCACTCTAGAGCGCAGGGGATTGTAAATCTTGCTGACGCTAGGTTAATCTTCAGCCCCACCACTGTATTAAATCAGGACAGGATTACTCTTAATGATATGACTCAAAGTTTTCATACCACTGACCTAGATGAGCTCAAATGGGAAGGAATCTGTCCTCTCAACCGTAACTATGTCTTTTATCTGTGAGCAGTTAGCCCCCGAAAGTGCGAGCCTTTCTGATTGTCACTTCTGAGCCGACTGTCCATAACTCTTGATTCATAGATACACACGGCGAGGCGAGGCATAACGTGACCACGTAGATACACACGGCGAGGCGAGGCTTAACGTGACCACGTAGATACACACGGCGAGGCAAGGCTTAACGTGACCACGTAGATACACATGGCGAGGCGAGGCATAACGTGACCACTGTAGATACACCACGGCGAGGCGAGGCATAACGTGACCACGTAGATACACACGGCGAGGCGAGGCCATAACGTGACCACGTAGATACACACGGCGAGGCGAGGCATAACGTAACCACGTAGATACACACGGCGAGGCGAGGCATAACGTGACCACGTAGATATACACGGCGAGGCGAGGCATAACGTGACCACGCCCAGAGTAGGGTACTCCCTTCACTCCTTTGTTAAATTGCCTACTTTAATCATAACCCGACAACGGCTGTTTTTTTTTAAACATTCTATAAACATTTTGTATATGCTTGGTTGGTCATTTTAATATAATTCCATGTTGTCTTAATCAACAAATGACATCATACCAAAAAACACTTGAATTCTAAACGTAAAAATGTTACCATGAACAGCTAGACTGTCGCATGGGATGTACGTCACGATTATCAGTCAAAGAGCCTATCCCAACAGATTTTCTCCAACTATCTAACCAACCCTGCTTTTAAGATGCCGAAAAGCTGTTGCATATTGTTTTTGTTCGAACAATAGTAGGAGAAAACACCACCAAATTAAGTTTCATCAACTTCCCAAGGACCAGGTTAGACAAACCTCATGGTTTCAGGCTATTACGCCGCAATGTTGATGGAAAACTGTGGGCTCCGGTTACTCAATACATTTAGACGTGTGTTCGAAGCACTTCATCACTGGTAAATTCGTAACACTTGTTTGTATCTAACTAGCTATGTGTATTGCATAAAGATTGCTAGTCATCTTGTAGTAAGGACTACTAACATTTATAAAAACCTGTTTTTGCTTTGTCATTATGGGGTATTGTGTGTAGATTGATGAGGGGAAAAAACGATGTAATTCATTTTAGAATAAGGCTGTCACCTAACAAAATGTGGGAAAGGTCAAGGGGTCTGAATACTTTCTGAAGGCACTGTATGTTAGTAACGACAAGTGAAGCTGCTGAAAACATTTATTGAAACATCAAAAAAAGTGTCAGTAGTTTGCTTAAGTTAGGCTAATTACATGGGAGTAAAGGGAGAAACCTACGGGTGTACCCTACTCGGGGGCGTGGTCGCCTCGCCATGTGTATCTATCAGGCCACCTCTGTCAGGCCCCTATGTCTTTTTCATTGTGTGCCACTTAAAATCCCTGCTGTGCTCAGTGGGCTCAGTGCCCCCTGAAACTGTCATTCAGTGTACCGGTCATTTAGCACAAAGCTAAATAGGGGGATGTGAAGTTTGAAGTGGTCCATTCAATGTGAACTCCTGAGCTTGTTTTTTTGTGCTCTAGTGAAAGTTCAGGTTTTATTATTTACCATCTCTCCTCTTTTTCTCTCAATTTCCCTCTCTCACACTCTTTCTCTCTCTCTCTTTCTCTCTCTCTCTCTCTCTCTCTCTCTTTCTGTCTGRCTCTGCTGTTTTCTCTCTCTCTCATAAAGTGTCTGGCGGCCGCAGTCGTCTGCACCTGCTGGATCTGGGCAGCTGTGAGACAGACATAAGTCGGACCCGGGAAGGAGGTGGAGGCCAGTGTCTGTCGCTCTCTGCTCTGGGAAACGTCATCCTCGCCCTGGCCAATGGGGCCAAGCACGTACCCTACAGGTATGTCTGAGACGAGGGACAAACACATTCAGATGCTCGTGAATAATTGTTTTTTTCACAATGCCAATCTGAATGTGTCTGTCTTATGTCTGTGTGTCTGGCTTTGTGGCATGGCCTTTTTATCTCTCTCCGTTGTTCTTCCCACCTCACAGGAAAAATCTATGAAGCCCTATTAGCCTGTTTGGATGAGAGAGAAGTTGAGGGAATTAGCAAAGCACCAACGTGGGAAATTATTGACAGTGTTATGGTTCAGGGAAAGGGTGTATTCCGGCTTCAATGAGATGAGGGGGTTTGGATTGTAATATAGAAGATTGAGTCTGTCAAAAGGAATATGTGGAATGAGATGTTTTTACTTGAGTCTTAGACAAGATCAGCTTTATTTATACACAGTATAGAGTAGGGTGGGCTTTATGAAAATGTTTCTTGTCAATTTAAAACTAGCTTTCATGGACCTTTCACACATTGCCCTACTTACAGACAGAACATGAGAAGGTAGTTGAAACGGAAAGTAGTAGTTGAAAATGGTAAATGAGATCTCGTTCCCGCTGCCTTTTGCCTGTCTATGCCTAATCCTTTGGTACAATTAGGAATGGTTGCTGTGATCCTGGGAGGTTTAGAGGGGAGTGGGTTACGGCTACACGGATCTGGTGCTGGTCCTTTTTTGGGGGGCTAACGAGGGGATTTTTGATGTATTATTCAGGGATAGCAAGCTCACCATGTTGCTGAGGGAATCTCTGGGCAACATCAACTGCCGAACCACCATGATAGTGCACATCTCTGACTCACCAACCAATTACATGGAGACGCTCACCACCGTGCAGCTGGCCTCGCGTATCCACCGTATGAGGAGGAAGAAATCCAAGGTAGTAACATTTCAACAAGCTATTTCAAGGCTTCCTACTGGGGGAAAAAACACGTTGAATCAATGCTGTTTCCAAATCAGTTCAACCAAAACATTCAGTCTGTTGACGTTGAAAACTGATTAGATTTGCAAAAAGTCATCAACGTCAAGGGAATTTTGTATTTAAAAAAAAAAAACTAAACCGAATTAAAATTAAAATTAAAACCTACATTTTAACCTAAATCCAATGACAGGTTGACATTTTTGGTTGATTTCACATTGAATTCACATTAGTTGACAACTCAATCAAAATGTAAATCAGAACTAGATGTTGAACTGACGTCTTTGCCCAGTGGGTTTTGTTTTGAATTAAAGTGTGTGTGTGAGAGTGCGGTCATCTGAATCCAGAATGTGTACGTGAGTATTGGGTCTTGCATCCATTAAGATTTGGATCAATAAATTCATATTCCATTCTTTGCATGGTCTCCATAGATAAAGACTTTATTCTTCAAGCATCCTTTGGTATCGCTCAATTAGAGAATGTCTGAAACGTTTGAAGGATTTCCCAGGGTAATAATGACTCTGCCATAGAAATAATTAAATCTATAAAGTTCATCTGTATTTCTTCCAAAGGAAGGGCTGTTACAGCGATAATTTTCTCAGTGTCTTATGCTATGTAATCAATACTAAAGAGAATCCAATATATGCCTTGAGATTTGGAAAGCATACCTTCAACATAATTAGGCAGATTGACAGCATGTATTTATATTTTATAGATCAGGACACCATAGGATACATAAAATGATTTTTACACACATTTTCATGTAGCCTTTGGTTTGCACTTTTAACCTTGAATGGTATTGACATGTGGTTTCCAATAAATTGAAAGTCTAGGAATTGAACACTGTTTATAATTCGGCTATTGAATCCCTACCGCGAGACAAGATTTGAATGTGTGTTCTCTCTCCTGCTTACAGTATGCATCCAGCTCCTCTGGTGGCGAGAGTTCCTGCGAGGAGGGACGAATCCGCAAGCCACACTTGAGACCCTTCCACCCACGAACCGTGGCTCTTGACCCCGATATGCCCACATTGCTGTCCAGCGACCCGGACTACTCATCCAGCAGTGAGCACTCCTGCGACACGGTCATCTACATCGGTCCTGGTGGGGCCACCATTTCAGACAGAGAGCTCAGCGACAATGAGGGCCCACCTTCCTTTGTTCCGATCATCCCCTCGCTGAACAGGAGGCGCGGGAAAGACACCCAACGCCCGGAGGTGGAATACTTCAAGTGCGACACGTTTGCTGAGCTCCAAGAGAGACTGGAGTGCATTGATGGCAGCGAGGGCCCAGCTGCCTTGACTGGGGAGGGCAAAGGGGCACAAATAGCCCCAAGGACCAAAAGCCCAGAGGAGGCTGTGTCCCCCAAGACTGTTAAATCCCCCTCCCAAAAGCCTATCATTAGCACAACAACCACCCACACAGCTCCCGCTAATTCTGAGCAGGAACATTACAAATTGTCCTTAGATGGAGGTGTCCCAGAGAGTCACAAACGGACAAGTGCAGATGGGGAGAAGGTTCTGGCCTGCGTGGTTAAGCCCAGCAGGGTTTTGTTGCAAGACTCAGAGCCTGTGGTGCGAGAGAAGGTCTACCTCAACAAAGGGCCTACGCCTAAGCCTTCTGCCTCTCCTTCTTTGCCAAGATCCTCCAGAACACCCTCTCAGGGCCTGGATGCTATCTGCCGTGCACCCCCTGTGGGCATGAGTCAGCAGGCCCTAAGGCAAGGACAACATGGGGGGTCCCCGGTCCTGGAGAGGGCCCATCATGGCAGGAGTCCCATGGAGATGAGCCATCTTCGGGCAGCATTGAGGGGCAGATGCCTGGAGAGAGATGTCCTGAGGACCACGATCACCCTGCAGCAACCTGTGGAGCTGAATGGGGAAGACGAGCTGGTGTTCACAGTTGTGGAGGACCTACCCATAGGCCTGGTCCCAGACAATGGGCGGCCCTCCAGCATCATCAGCTTTAACAGTGACTGCTCCCTTCAGGCCCTGGCCTCAGGCTCCCGTCCTGTCAGCATAATTAGCAGCATCAACGATGAGTTTGATGCTTACACAGCTCAAGAGTGTGCATCTGGGGTGAGCTCAACCTCACAGGAGGAGATGTTTGCCCATCATGGTAGCAGACAGTCTTCCATCGGCTCCTGGCCGAGTGAAGTGAGCGTGTGCTCGCTGGAGAGCGACGGCACCCATTCGACAAGTAGATTCTTACAGAGGGCTAAGTGCATGGCACCGGAGAACACCTCCATATTGTCCTCCCCTGGTATATTCCGTAGGGAGACATTCTTGCAGCATGGCCCCAAGAGCTCCCTAAATGACAGTGGTGTCTGCTTCTCTGAGTTGGACAGTGACCCCGCCACCCCAAGCAAGCTCTCCCTAACTAAGTGCCCACCTTCTCCTGACTCTACCAAAGCATCTCTCAGAGCAAACACTCTGAACACCTCAGCATCTTCTCAGATCCCACACCATGCTGTTCACTCCAGTCTTCCCAGGAAAACCAAACCTACCTCATCAGTTGCCCCAAGCTGCAGCAGGCAGGAAGGCAAGCAAGATGATCTCTGGTTGCAAGGGGCCGGCCATTCGGATCCTAGAGCGACTGAATCCACTGTGGCGAGTAAGCCACCCAGAAATGGCGTGAGTGGCCTCCCTTCCAGGAAGCCGGGAGGAAACAGCAACAGTGTACCTCGACCGCCGAAAGCACAGGTATCCTCCTCAACTCAGAGGGTGGTAGACGGTTGTGAGAAGTCCAGCAGCAAGAAAGCAGAGACCATGAGCAGGATGCCACAGCTCAGGCGAGGCGCCACCACTCTTGGCACAGTGTCAGTCCCCCACAGTTCCCCTGAATCAAAATGGGGCCGCGATGGTACTTCAGGCAGTGGTAGTCTGAGATTCTCCTCTTTGGGAAAGAAGGCAAATGGACAGAAAAGCAGCATGCTTCCAAAGTCCGGCTCTATCTCTCCTCCTGCTCCACCTGTTCGCAAATCAAGCCTTGATCAAAAGACAAGGATAGTCTTATCTCCTAGTGCCTTAAGGGCAGCCAGCGACGCTGCAAGGTCCTCATTGCCTAAAACATCAGTATCCGAGGAGGAATTCGATGTTCGATTCAGAGGGGATTTATTTAGCTACAAAACATCCAGCTTGAAGGCTGACCATGGCTCAGCTAAGACAGCGTCAAGCCTGAAGACACGAGGAGCCAAAGGCGATTCTGGAAGGTACTATGGTAGCCTAATGTCCTTGGAGAGAAGTGACAGTCTAACCTCAGTGAGGTCCAGACCTGGCCTGTCGAGAGAGAATAGTGGTATTAGTTTAGGAGACAATGGAAAATCCAATAGATCAGTGCCAAAACTTGGGGTTCCCACCTCCACTACTTCCACATCCACTGCTACCTCTCCACCTTCCTCTACCACCTTTGCGACGACAAGCAAGTTGGGACAGCTCAAAGCTAATGTCAACCCCAGGGCCATAGTTGCCAGTGGATCAAAGGCTAGAACTTTGTATGCCAGCAGTTCCAAGACCCTTAACTACTCCACCAAATCTGATGATGCGCCAACCGCACGCAATGCCAGCCTACCTCCAACTGGGAAACCTCCAGCTCGTTCTTTACCAGGGACCAATGGTAATGGCAAGCCTGGCAGGGCCACTATCATGGGCACCAAGCAGGCCATCCGGGCTGCCAACAGCCGAGTTAGTGAGCTTGTGGCGGGAAGCCCAAGGAAACATCTAAGCAGGAGTTCAGGGGACAATGCCAACGATAGCGGGGCAAGCGTCAGCGGGTCCCCTATCAGCACGCCGCTACCCTCGCCCTATAGCAAGATCACAGCCCCGCGGAGGCCCCAGCGTTACAGCAGCGGGCACGGTAGTGACAATAGCAGTGTGCTCAGTGGGGAGCTTCCACCGGCCATGGGGCGCACTGCGCTCTTCTACCACAGCGGGGGCAGCAGCGGGTATGAGAGCATGATCCGGGACAGCGAGACCACAGGCAGCGCCTCGTCAGCCCACGACTCCATGAGCGAGAGCGGGGTGTCCACCTCCAATAGGAGTAGAGTGTCTAAATCACCCAAGAAGAGAGGCAATGGTGAGTATTAGTTACACTGAGAGAGTTCTGTAACAATATCCAGACAGCTATACCACATCAATCACCACTCATGATCTCATAAAGTTGTACTTGTGAAATAAGTGTCATGTTATTTTATTTAGTGCCACACAATAATCCAATTAACAATATACATATTAAAATAGTTATATAACTTTTCTTTGATATCTGTAAAATAAATATACATACGATATTTTCTCTAGCTTTCTCACTAGTAGATTATTTATATTCTATTGAAAAGCGTTGCTAGGTGACAACCCTGGTGCTCAATACAACATTGCATGCATGCTGAAGCGAGTAAGAATGCATGTATTCATACACTCTAATGTCATGTATGAATTTGCCTTACACATGGATATCTCACATTTATATATCTATTTTTCATAAACCTATGAATATATATTTTGATGTACAGTATGTACTCCACCTAGCATTGTCATGAATCTCTATTCAAGTGTAGTATCTGAAGTGACAGCTTATCCGGCTGCAGTGTACACTCATAACAAGAATTCGGCCTATTCAGATTCATGTGCCCATCCGCCGTAATTCATAACAGCAATAGATAGGGTCTAGTGCCTAATGCATATGTAATCAGTGCTAGCCCAAGGTTATGTGATCCCAGCTGGCTCTATGGAAGTCTGCTATCAGTCTGTATCTTGGCATGTTTTTGCTTCATGCATATTTCAAGGCAGTGCCGCACGTGCTAGGATTTTGCTGGTGTGCATATCCAACTCCAATGAACAGCGGTACCCCCACTGATCACTCCCTTCACTCACTTGCTCCAGGCCTCCAGCGGCGCCGTCTCATCCCTGCTCCCCTGCCGGACACCTCCTCCCTGGGCAGAAAGGCTGGCGTACCAGGCCAGTGGGTGGACTTGCCCCCCTTGGGTGGGACCCTGAAAGAGCCCTTCGAGATCAAGGTGTACGAGATCGACGACGTGGAACGGCTGCAGAGGAGGCGAGAGGGTGCCACGGGGACAGAGGTTAGAGATTCTCCATCTGCTTGCTTCTTGGCATTCTAAAGTGGTGTGTGTGTGAGTGCGTGCGCAGGCGTGCATGTGTATGTACACAAATTAGCCAGACTGTAGACTCCAGAATATTTTGACTTATTTGTGTGGGAATGTTATTTTATTTGCTTTTTTTCCCTCTCCTTACTTGCTTAAATGTTGTGCATGTCACACCAGTTCCCCTTTTGACCTCACCAAAGGACAAAAGGAATTTCCCTCCAGTAATTGTCTACTTTATAAATAACATTTCAAGATTATCATGGCTGCGTAACAGGCATGGCTCCCCTTCGCAGTGGGCTAAAATTAAGGAGGACAGTCCAGTTCATCAGCCTCAACTGAACATGCCCCAGATTAAAAAGCAAGGCTGCCTAAACTGTCTCGAACCCTAAATCCATCCACTACTAAGAGTGACACTAGGGGTGGAGGAAGCCCAACGAGGCAGAGGGGAAACTAGTGGTGGAGGAAGCCCAATGAGGAAGAGGGGAAACTAGTGATGGAGGAAGCCCTATGAGGAAAAAGGGGAAACTATGGGTGGAGGAAGCCCAACGAGGAAGAGAGGAAACTAGGGGTAGAGGAAGCCCGATGAGGAAAAGGGGAAACTAGGGCTGGAGGAAGCCCAAAGAGGAAGAGGGGAAACTAGGGGTGGAGGAAGCCCAACGAGGAAGAGGGGAAACCAGGGTTGGAGGAAGCTGAACGAGGAAGAGGGGAAACTAGTGGTGGAGGAAAGCCCAACGAGGAAAATGGGAAACTAGGGGTGGAGAAAGCCCAACGAGGAAGAGGGGAAACTAGGGGTGCAGGAAGCCCAACAAGGAAAAGAGGAAACTAGGGGTGAAGGAAGCCCAATGAGGAAGATGGGAAACTAGGGGTAGAGGAAGCCCAACGAGGAAACGGGAAACTAGGGGTGGAGGAAGCCCAACGAGGAAGAGGGGAAACTAGTGGTGGAGGAAGCCCAATGAGGAAAAGGGGAAACTAGGGGTGGAGGAAGCCCAACGAGGAAGAGGGGAAACTAGGGGTGGAGGAAGCCCAACGAGGAAGAAGGGAAAATAGGGGGGAGGAAGCCCAAGGAGAAAGAGGGAAACTAGGGGTGGAGGATGAAGGTTGGACCTGCTATCTGGGCCCTCGCCTGATTTCTCTTCATGGGCCTCTCCACTCTCCATGTCCACGGGTCATTAACCATTCCCACCAGTGGGACCCAGTCACCCAGTGAATAGTTTAGGACCAAGTTACCCAGCAGAAAGTTTAGGACCCATTCACCCAGCAAATAGTGTAGGAGCCAGTCACCCAGCAAATAGTGTAGGAGCCAGTCACCAGCAAATAATGTAGTACCTAGTCATCCAGCGAATAGTGTAGTGGGTAAAATACATCAATTCTGCCTGATGGTGCTTTGATTTATTTTCAATTAGGAAAAGATTATCTTCAATTCGTCTTTTAGAGCCTGTCATCCCGAGCTCCCAAAATGAACAATTTAATGTGTGTGTGTGTGCAATGTGCATGTAACTGTGTGTGTGTGTGTGTGTGTGTGTGTGTGTGTGTGTGTGTGTGTGTGTGTGTGTGTGTGTGTGTGTGTGTGTGTGTGTGTGTGTGTGTGTGTGTGTGTGTGTGTGTTGTGCTGTGTGTGATGTGTGTGTGTGTGTGCGTGCGTGTTTGTGTGATTAATTGCATTTCAAAGTGCATCCATTTAAATTGTGTATTATCTTTGCATTAGCGAATGTTAATAATGTATTTTTTTCTGCTCTCTCTCTCTCATCTCACAGCCATTCCAGGATGTGGAAAAGGTTTGTTCATTAAACTCGATGGATGTGCCTTGATTATTAGATCATGTGCTAAAATGGAAGATGCATGAAGCATGGAATTAATTCATTCTGCTATGCCTTGTGAAATAGACACATTATATTGTGGCACAAATGTGTCCAAAAACAAATTTTGTGCGAAAGCAATTGACCTCCCTTGTAGTGATGAAAAACACAGTTCCAACTAGTAGTTCCTCCAGGATTTTGAGGTGTTTTTTGCTTTTTACTGTGGGGCTAAAATGCTTGATTTTGCTGCAGCAATTCTGACATGTTGCATGACAATTTGTGAGGATTTTGTCAAATTTGTCACAAAATTGCACTGACTGGAGAAATGTTTGTTGACCTGGGGCTTTGATTGAACCACTTTATGCGGTAGAAGTGCGGTGATTGGTTAAAATTGTGAACCCTCTTTTTGTGGTGCAGTGATGGGACAGTTTTATGCCGTAATATTGTAGTGATTTGACTGTTTTATGTGGTGATTGCGATCACAGAATCCTGGAGGGACTGAACTAGGAATAATCTGTTCTGTTATTCTATCTTTCAATAACTTGGTACTGGTGGACTACGTCTACACCTAATCCCTGAGCTCAATGTTTGTCCTGGAGATTAAAGCAACGCGAGAGATTAGAGTGGATGCTAATTTTATTTATCCTAATTAACCCCAGCAATGGACAGGGGGGTAAATCTCCACAGGTTAGCCACTCTTGATTCCATTTTGAATAATCTCTAAACCTCCCTCTCCCGAAACTACTAATCGAAGCGTCCGGCTAAAGATACTCCTCTGTCTGGCTCGCTCTCTCTCTCGCTCTCTCTCGCTCTCTCTCGCTCTCGCTCTCTCTCTCTCTGTTTACTTCCCTCCCTCCATCCAAGTCAGGGTTTCTCCAAAGGGAGCACACTCAGCTCCTTTCCTCCACTCGTATTTTGTCTCTCTGCTCACTCCATCCATCCTTACCGTTTACTCTCACAGGGACTGCTGTACTTCAACGCAAGGCTGAGGATGCTGGAGAAGAGGCAACAGCGGATCAGGGAGCTGAGGGCCAAGCACGAGAGGTTGAGTGGGGAATTGGACGATGCCAAGAGCAGGCTGATGCTGGACCCTGGCAAGTGGACCGGAGAGTGTGAGTAGCTTACTACAGAAATCTGGTGTACTATTTCAAGTGTGCTTAAAGTGTACCACCTTGTTTTGTAACTGGGTTGTGTTAAAGATGGACTTTTATCCAACTGTCAAAGCAGCAGTCAAGTATTCTATTCTATTCTACAATACATGGCCAAAAGGATGTGGACACCTCTTCAAATTAGAGGTGTCGGGATATTTCAACCTCACCCGTTGCTGACAGGTGTGTAAAATCGAGCACACAGCCATGCGATCTCCATAGACAAACATTGGCAGTAGAATGGCCCGTACTTAAGAGCTCAGTGACTTTCAACGTGGCACCATCATAGGATGCCACCTTTCCAAACAAGTCAGTTCGTCACATTTCTGCCCTGCTGGAGCTGCCCCGGTCAACTGTAAGTGCTTTTATTGTGATGTGGAAACGTCTAGGAGCAACAACAGCTCAGCCGCAAAGTGGTAGGCCACACAAGCTCACAGAACAGCACCGCCGAGTGCTGAAGCACATAGCGCGTAAAAATAGTCTGTCCTCGGTTGCAACACTCAATGCCGAGTTCCAAACTGCCTCTGGATGCAACGTCAGCACAAGAACTGTTCGTCGGGAGCTTCATGAAATGGGTTTCCATGGCCAAGCAGCTGCACACAAGCCTAAGAACACCATGTGCAATGCCAAGCGTCGGCTGGAGTGGTGTAAAGCTCGCCTCCATTGGATTCTGGAACAGTAGAAATGCGTTCTCTGGAGTGATGAATCATGCTTCACAATCTGGCAGCTCGGCGGACAAATCTGGGTTTAGCGGATGCCAGGAGAACGCTACCTGCCCGAATGCTTAGTGCCAACTGTAAAGTATGGTGGAGGAGGAATAATGGTCTGGAGCTGTTCTTCGTGGTTCGGGCTAAGCCCCTTAGTTCCAGTGAAGGGAAATCTTAACGCAACAGCCTGCAATTACGTTCTAGATAATTCTGTGCTTCCAAGTTTGTGGCAACAGTTTGGGGAAAGCCCTTTCCTGTTTCAGCATGACAATGCCCCCGTGCACAAAGCGAGGGGTTTGTTGAAACAGAAATACAGAAATGGTTTGTTGAGATCGGTGTTGAAGAACTTTACTGACCTACACAGAGCCCTGACCTCAACCCCATCGAATACCTTTGGGATGAATTGGAACCTAATCGCCCAACATCAGTGCCCGACCTCACTAATGCTCTTATGGCTGAATGGAAGCAAGTCCCTGCAGCAATGTTCCAACATCTAGTGGGAAGCCTTCCTAGAAGAGTGGAGGCTGTTATAGCCGCAAAGGGGGGGCCAACTCCATATTAATGCCCATCATTTTGGAATGAGATATTCGACGAGCAGGTGTCCACATACTTTTGGCCATGTAGTGTATCTGTTGTTTGTCATGTCTTTACAAATGATTGTTACTTGAAACGTAGCTTTGTGCTAATGAATATACCATTGACTGCTTCTCTTAGGGAGATGTATACCTCTAAGTCACTCGCTGTGACCACTCTCACGCTCAGCTTTCCTGCATTTAGCCTCTCTGAAGCTATTGTAAGTGGACAACAAAGTTGTGTAACTAGCTAACGATTCCAGGCTGTGCTATCCTCTGTTGGAGTTGGGCCACACGAGAACCATCTTGAACATAATAGTAAACAAACCCTTCCTACACTGTAGGAGCAGCTGATCTCCCAAGCTCTTCATTGTGACATCTGTCCCAGTTACTACAATATTCCCTATGCCCTATGGCAGTGCCATTGCACTCAATGAAAATGCATTGTGCAGGTGTCAAGCAAATGTGCGTGGTTGACCTCATTGTGACCTTGTAGTTAACGCTACTTGTGGTCCATATTGGGTCAACAGCTGAAACCACTCTCGCATACAGAAACACTAACATTGACAAAGGAAGCAACGTCAGCCAATAGCTTTTTTATTTTTTGATGGGTTTGATTCTCTTAGGTTCCTTTCTAGGGTAAACTGTTAAAGTGGTAAAAACTATTTTCTGCCAGTGTCAATGTGGGAAAACACTTTTAGGGAGGCACTTAACGTATCTCGCACACAAACTAAAGGCAAGCAAGTGGATCCGTTCTCCGAACCCCAAATAGACGGCAGAACAAGGAGGCTATTTCCAGTTGAGCGGTGCAGGTCGCCGAAGGTTTGCCAGAGAAGATCCCTTCCTTTCTAGCTGAGCTCTATCCATTATAATCTATTTCTGGAAGCTTCTTAACACACCAAACGCCTCCAGGTCTTTGGCAAGGGAAAGAGGCCACAGTATTTTGGGAGTATAATGATAAATATTTGTATTCTTTTTGTTAGGGGTTGGATCAGCTTTAATATTGAGGATAGATTTTTGCTTCCATCAATGTTATTTTCTGCATCATTTCTAATCCCCCATATATCTTTTGGGTAAATATATATCTATATATATATACATACATACCCACATATACAGTATATATATATATATATATATAAATATTCATACATATACACATACATACAGTTGAAGTCGGATGTTTACATACACTTAGGTTGGAGTCATTAAAACTCGTTTTTCAACCACTCCACAAATGTCTTGTTAACAAACTATAGTTTTGGCAAGTCGGTTAATTGGTTATAAACAAAATGAAAGTATGAAATATAAATACCAGTAGCATATGGAATATTGATAAAGAGCATGGAAACATTTTGGATTGGAGAGCTGTCTTTACAACTGAATAACCTATATGTAAAAGTTATACAAATGTACAATAATACTTGCTCTACTTTTTCTAAAGTTTGATCACATTCTTCCATCACATAGTGGCTAAAGATATAGTCCTTGTTGTAGAAACATATCATTTGTAAAAAAACACAACACATGCATAAACAGTATGTACAGTTGAAGTTGGAGGTTTACATACACTTAGGTTGGAGTCATTAAACTCGTTTTTCAACCACTCCACAAATTTCTTGTTAACAAACTATAGTTTTGGCAAGTCGGTTAGGACATCTACTTTGTGCATGACACAAGTAATTTTTCCAACAATTGTTTATAGACAGATTATTTCACTTCACAATTCACTGAATCACAATTCCAGTGGGTCAGAAGTTTACATACACTAAGTTGACTGTGCCTTTAAACAGCTTGAAAAATTCCAGAAAATTATGTCATGGCTTTAGAAGCTTCTGATAGGCTAATTGACATAATTCGAGTCAACTGGAAGTGTACCTTTGGATGTATTTCAAGGCCTACCTTCAAACTCAGTGCCTCTTTGCTTGACATCATGGGAAAATCAAAAGAAATCAGCCAAGACCTCAGAAAAAAAATTGTAGACCCTTACAAGTCTGGTACCACGTTCATCTGTACAAACAATAGTACACAAGTATAAACACCATGGGACCACGCAGCCGTCATAACGCTCAGGAAGGAGACGCATTCTGTCTCCTAGAGATGAACGTACTTTGGTGTGAAAAGTGCACATCAATCCCAGAACAACAGCAAAGGACCTTTTGAAGATGCTGGAGGAAACAGGTTTAAAAGTATCTATATCCACAGTAAAACGAGTCCTATATCGACATAACCTGAAAGGCCGCTCATCAAGGAAGAAGCCACTGCTCCAAAACCGGCATAAAAAAGCCAGACTGCGGTTTGCAACTGCACATGGGGACAAAGATCGTACTTTTTGGAGAAATGTCCTTTGGTCTGATGAAGCAACAATAGAACTGTTGGCCATAATGACTATCGTTATGTTTGGAGGAAAAAGAGGGAGGATTGCAATCCGAAGAACACCATCCCAACCGTGAAGCACGAGGGTGGCAGCATCATGTTGTGGGGGTGCTTTGCTGCAGGAGGGACTGGTGCACTTCACAAAATAGATGGCATCATGAGGTTGGAAAATTATGTGGATATATTGAAGCAACATCTCAAGACATCAGTCAGGAAGTTAACTTCCATCCGGTAAAATTGCAGAGCGCGAAATTCAAACTACAGTATTATAAATATTTAACTTTCATAAAATCACAAGTGTAATACATCAAAATAAAGTTAACTTCTTGTTAATCCAGCCACGGTGTCAGATTTCAAAAAGGCTTTACGGCGAAAGCAAACCAAGTGATTATCTGAGGACAGCGCCTCGCATACAAACACATGACAAACATATTTCAACCAGGCAGGTGCGACACGAAAGTCAGAAATAGCGATATAAGAAATGCCTTACCTTTGATGATCTTCTTCTGTTGGCACTCCAAAAGGTCCCAGTTACATCACAAGTTGTCATTTTGTTGGACAATGTCCTTCTTTATATCCATAAAAACTCAGTTTAGCTGGCGCGCTTCAGTCAATAATCCACCCAGTTTCCCTCCATCAAAATGCATACAAAATGAATCCCAAACGTTACTAATAAACTTTTCCAAACAAGTCAAACAACGTTTATAATCAAACCTTAGGTATCCTTATACGTAAATAAACTATACAATTTAAGACGCTCTCTTCCACGCGCTTGGAAACACTACAGCCAAAATCGGAGCCACCTTGAAAAACTAACATTTCTGGCTCATTTTTCCAAAAACCAACAACAAACTCTTTCTAAAGACTGTTGACATCTAGTGGAAGTCCTAGGAACTGCAATCTGGGAGTACTTGGCCTTATAATGAAAGTGATAGCCATTGAAAATAGAGGTAGGTGGAATTTTGTTTGTTTTGGGATGGTTTGTCCTCAGGGTTTCGCCTGCCATATCAGTTCTGTTATACTCACAGACATAATTTTAACAGTTTTAGAAACTTTAGAGTGTCTATCCAAATCTACAATTATATGCATATCCTAGCTTCTGGGCCTGAGTAGCAGGCAGTTTACTTTGGGCACGCTTTTCATCCGGAGGTGAAAATAGTGCCCCCTACCCTAGTGAGGTTAAAATAAAGTGGTGATCCTAACTGAACTAAGACAGGGAATTTTTACTAGGATTAAATGTCAGGAATTGTGAAAAACTGAGTTTCAATGTATTTGGCTAAGGTGTATGTAAACTGTCGACTTCAACTGTACATTCACATACATATACATATAGATCTCCATTATAAAGGGTTTAAAAACTGTTTCCCATGCTTGTTCAATGATCCATAAACAATTAATGAACATGCACCTGTGGAACGGTCGTTAAGCTTACAGACGGTAGGCAATTAAGGTCACAGTTATGAAAACTTAGGACACTAAAAAGGCATTTCTACTGACTCTGAAAAACACCAAAAGAAAGATGCCGAGGGTCCCCGCTGATATGCGTGAACGTGCCTTAGGCATGCTGCAAGGAGGCATGAGGAATGCAGATGTGGCCAGGGCAATAAATTGCAATGTCCGTACTGTGAGACGCCTAAGACAGCGCTACAGGGAGACAGGATGGACAGCTGATCGTCCTCGCAGTGGCAGACCACGTGTAACAACACCTGCACAGGATCGGTACATCCGAACATCACACCTGCGGGACAGGTACAGGATAGCAACAACAACTGCCCGAGTTACACCAGGAACACACAATCCCTCCATCAGTGCTCAGACTGTCCGTAATAGGCTGAGAGAGGCTGGACTGAGGGCTTGTATGCCTGTTGTAAGGCAAGTTCTCACCAGACATCACCGGCAACAACGTCACCTATGGGCACAAACCCACCGTCGCTGGACCAGACAGGACTGGAAAAAAGTGCTCTTCACTGACGAGTCGCGGTTTTGTCTCACCAGGGGTGATGGTCGGATTCGCGTTTATCGTCGAAGGAATGAGCGTTACACCGAGGCCTGTACTCTGGAGCGGGATAGATTTGGAGGTGGAGGGTCCGTCAAGGTCTGGGGCGGTGTGTCACAGCGCCATCGGACTGAGCTTGTTGTCATTGCAGGCAATCTCAACGCTGTGCGTTACAGGGACGACATCCTCCTCCCTCATGTGGTACCTTTCCTGCAGGCTCATCCTGACATGACCCTCCAGCATGACAATGCCACCAGCCATACTGCTTGTTCTGTGCCTGATTTCCTGCAAGACAGGAATGTCAGTGTTTTGCCATGGACAGCGAAAAGCCCGGATCTCAATCCCATTGAGCACGTCTGGGACCTGTTGAATCGAGGGAGAGGGCTAGGGCCATTCCCCCCAGAAATGTCAGGGAACTTGCAGGTGCCTTGGTGGAAGAGTGGGGTAACATCTCACAGCAAGAACTGGCAAATCTGGTGCAGTCCATGAGGAGGAGATGCACTGCAGTACTTAATGCAGCTGGTGGCCACACCAGATACTGACTGTTACTTTTGATTTTGACCACCCCTTTGTTCAGGGACACATTATTCCATTTATGTTAGTCACATGTCTGTGGAACTTGTTCAGTTTATGTCTCAGTTGTTGAATCTTGTTATGTTCATAGAAATATCTACACATGTTAAGTTTGCTGAAAATAAACACAGTTGACAGTGAGAGGGCGTTTCTTTTTTTGCTGAGTTCATATAAATATTATAATATATAAATAATATTGTTAGTGTTACGCCCGAGAACATTACAGAAGTAAACAGCCAAAGGGAATCAGGAATCAGTAACTCTTTTCACGTGCTCGTTTCTGAAGTTCCATTGTTATTTGAGTAAACGGACATGAAGAAACATTAACTAAGGTGTAATGTGGTCTGTGTGTAGCTGGTGTAGAGGAGTCGGGCGCAGGACAGCAGATATGAGTAAATAAACGTAATTTACTCAAAATAGACAAATATAATACAATAATGCGAGCCCACATAACGGAACGTCTTACATACAAACAATTACTCACAAACGAACATGGGGGAACAGACGGTTAAATAATGAACAAGTAATTTGGGGATTGAAACCAGGTGTGTAAGACAAAGACAAAACAAATGTAAAATGAAAAGTGGATCGGCGATGGCTAGAAGGCCGGTGACGTCGACCGCCGAACACAGCCCGAACAAGGAGAGGGACAGACTTCGGCGGAAGTCGTGACATAAGGTAGCTGAATTCAAAAGTAACCCACCTTATGACTTTACTACGGATATAGAGGAAGAGAAAAAGCCGTTTGAAATCCTTCTCTTTGCAAACATCCTGTGCGTGTGTTCTCACGTGTGCAGACGGGTTGGGGGTGGTATGTGTACCGGTATGCGTCTTGAAATCAATAAGGCATTATTTTCCCTCCGCTACATCTCCAAACCCTATTTCCCTGAGATGTTTCCCATTGGTTTAGGGACCGCCGGTTGGTCCAAGCCCATGATGGGAGCAGTCAAGCTATATAAATCATTCTTTCATGTTGTGATTATGAGGGTAGTGTGTCTTGAGCAGCTTCCATCAGACATACCAGCGTATCCAGCTCTGTCAAAGACATGTCATCATTAATCTTCATGTCCCTGTATGACTTTTAAAGCTGTAAAAGGTGTGACGATGGATGAGCGGTCACAGTGGAGCCACACAGTTATAGAGATTAGTAGAAGTACTGTATCACATAGTGAGCCGACCTTGTTTATAGTGCATCATGGGATGCACTGATAGCAGGCTTGGAGTAAATTCCAATAAATGATATCTCTCTCATTCATTCTCTGATCTCTCTTTCTCTCTACATCTCTCTCCCTTTCTGATCTCTCCCCCTCAACTTCTCTCTCTAACCATGTCTGGTGTATATTAGTAGGTAACATGTTAGTATAGGGGGTATACAGTGCCTTGTAAAAGTATTCATCCACATCAAGTTTTTCCTATTTTGTTGCATTACAACCTGAATTTAAATTGATTTTATTTGGATTTCATGTAATGGACATACACAAAATAGTCCAAATTGGTGGAGTGAAATTTACAAAATAAAAAACGGAAAAGTGGTGCGTGCATATGTATTCACCCCCTTTGATATGAAGCCCCTAAATAAGATCTGTTGCAAGCAACTACCTTCGGAAGTCACATAATTAGTTAAATAAAGTCCACCTGTGTGCAATCTAAGGGCACCACCAAGTAAGCGGCACCATGAAGACCAAGGAGCTCTCCAAACAGGTCAGGGACAAAGTTGTGGAGACGTACAGATCAGGGTTGGGTTATCAAAAAATATCCAAAACTTTGAACATCCCACAGAGCACCATTATATCCATTATTAAAAATGGAAAGAATATTTCACCACAACAAACCTGCCAAGAGAGGACTGCCCACCAAAACTCACAGACCAGGCAAGGAGGGCACTAATCAGAGAGGCAACAAAGAGATCAAAGATAACTCTGAAGGAGCTGCAAAACTCCACAGTGGAGATTGGAGTATCTATCCATAGGACCACTTTAAGCCGTACACTTCACAGACCTGGGCTTTACGGAAGAGTTGCCAGAAAAAGGCCATTGCTTAAAGAAAAAATATATAAGCAAACACGTTTGGTGTTCGCCAAAAGGCATGTTGGAGACTCCCGAAACATATGGAAGAAGGTACTCTAGTCAGATGAGACAAAAATGTAGCTTTTTGGCCATCAAGGAAAACCCTATGTCTGGCGCAAACCCAACACCTCCCATCACCACGAGAACACCATCCCCACAGTGAAGTCTCATGCTTCATCCAGGGACTGGGAAACTGGTCAGAATTGAAGGAATGATGGATGGCGCTAAATACAGGGAAAATCTTGAGGGAAACCTGTTCCAGTCTTCCAGAGATTTGAGACTGGAACGGAGGTTCACCTTCCAGCAGGACAATGACCCTAAGCATACTGCTAAAGCAACACTTAGGTGGTTTAAGGGGAAACATTTAAATGTCTTGAAGTGGCCTAGTCAAAGTCCAGACCTTCAATTGAGGAATCTGTGGTATGACTTAAAGATTTCTGTACACCAGTGGAACCCAT
This sequence comes from Salvelinus sp. IW2-2015, assembly GCF_002910315.2. NCBI lineage: Eukaryota > Metazoa > Chordata > Actinopteri > Salmoniformes > Salmonidae > Salvelinus > Salvelinus sp. IW2-2015. The sequence goes on along the minus strand of NC_036868.1, from coordinate 1,552,695 downwards.
CCAACTTGAAGGAGCTGGAGCAGTTTTGCCTTGAAGAATGGGCAAACATCCCAGTGGCTAGATGTGCCAAGCTTATAGAGACATACCCTAAGAGACTTGCAGCTGTAATTGCTGCAAATGGTGGCTCTACAAAGTATTGACTTTGGGGGGGGTGAATAGTTATGCATGCTCAAGTTTTCAGTTTTTTTGTCTTATTTCTTGTTTGTTTCACAATAAAAAATATTTTGCATCTTCAAAGTGGTAGGCATGTTATGTAAATCAAATGATAAAACCCCTCCCAAAAAATATAATTTAATTTCAGGTTATAAGGCAACAAAATAGGAAAAATGCCAAGGGGGTGAATACTTCCGCAGAAGTAATTGAAAGTAGCCCTTTTTTCAATGATTTAATTGGGATTTTAGTTTGACCCCAACACTGACTTATTGCGTCTCTGATCACCCATTATAGTGACACGGCATTAGGATAGGTTTTTTCCCACAGATATGAAGATTCCCTGTACATACATGATGTATGGTCAACAAAATGTCAAGAGTGGCTACATCTTTTATCTGTGTTTTTTAAATTCTGTACATCTTCTGAACTTTTCTTGTACATCTGGTGGCGTTAGCTACTGCTCATCGCTGATGCTAATCTCTCCATCTTTCTCTCTTTTTCTCCCTCTCCCCCCCCCCCCATAGTTGAGGTGGACCCGGATCTGGACAAAGAGTCCCAGGAGTACCTGGAGGCTTTGGAGCAGGCCACGGGCGAGCTGGAGTACTGTGTCAACCTATGCAAGTCGCATGTCATGATGGAGACCTGCTTCGACATCGTGGTGTCGGCGACCGCTGTCACGCAAGGGGGGCAACAGAAAGGAGGTGTGGAGGTGTGAGAAAGCGAGAGAAAGTGAGAGAAAGTCGACGTGAAAGGGCAACGGAGCAAAACAAGCTGTTCAGAGCCTGAGAGACTGATGATAGAGTCAAAGGAGGAGAAAAGGCCGATGGGAAAGAGGACTAACGTGAAAGTCAACCGGTGTAGGTTACAGAGGTTACCATATTAATGGATAAAGGAACAGAGGTACAGGTGTGCTACTTGTACAGTAGAGAAAGCCTGGCTTCCATCAGAGTACAATTAAATGGAACTTTGGACAAACTTTCTACGTTTCCTGTGGGAGGAAGGAAAGCTCTAACCAAGGACGACCGAACACCTTTGTCACCGTCACCAGAATGTGCCTTGATCAGACTGATTCCAAGGGAATATCTTTTTTTTTCTGATCAGTGCTAGTCTTAAAAACCAGCTTACCCGAGCAAACTCTAAATGTATTCCTTATGAGAAAAATTGTATTTTGTACTGTATTGTTGTATAGTGTATTTATATGATTACAAAGTATGTAAAAAAAATAATATCTTTTTGGGTATGATGAAAAAACAAACCATGAATAAAATGAGAGAAAAGCAATAAGTTGATCATTATTGCATACCCGAACCTTTGCCTTTCTTTGTGTTCAAAAATGTTTTACAGCCTTCTACGCCAGTAGTGAGAAGTTCTGTTGGCCAATGAGTTTCCTTTGAGTAAGAACAAATGTTACGCAAACGTTTGTATCCGTTCCGAATGTCTGCGCTAGTAGAAGGCTGTCAGGATTGATTTGAGCTCAAAACTGACTTGCGGTTGGTTATAAGCTCAGTTTGCAGTCAGTTGTGCAGAAAAATGTACAATCCATACGGAATGGCATTGTCTCTTATAGTTACCATCATCTTGCGAGATTATGATCTGCAAGAGAGAGAGAGAGAGAGAGAGACAGAGAGAGAGAGAGAGNTTACCATCATCTTGCGAGATTATGATCTGCAAGAGAGAGAGAGAGAGAGAGAGACAGAGAGAGAGAGAGAGAGACAGAGAGAGAGAGACAGAGAGACAGAGAGAGAGAGAGAGAGAGAGACAGAGAGAGACAGAGAGAGGGAGAGAGACAGAGAGACAGAGAGACAGAGAGACAGAGAGACAGAGAGAGAGAGACATTCCCATAGGTCTTTGCAGAAGTCTTTGACCTTGTGGCGTTTAAGTAATGTGACCGGTGGCAGCTCGTAAATCAGCCAGTTGCCATTTAAGTGCCCAAGACTTTATTCAATGCCCAGGTCTGCAGTGTGTTAAAGAGAACAATGTTGAAAATCTGTGCCAGATTCTGAACACAATTTCACTCATTTCTACCTGCTTGCAGTGTCGGGGTATATTACAATTTAATTCCAGGTAATTAACATATTGTATTTGTTTTGAAAGCTACCCTTTTCATAAAATATATACATTTATCAAACATTTCACTTTATTACAAGTCAATTTCGGGGCTGGATTGGTGATGGAATTGAACCAACTCTAGCTGAGGCATTTCCCATGGATATCCTTGTGAATGAACTCATAAAATATGAATGAGGTTTGAAATGTATGACTAAACTTGCTTCAATCAAGTGGCTATGTGAAGGAAGCACAATGTGATGTCTGTCTCCGTAAGGGTTGGAGGTGAGAAGCCAAAAGGATGACCTGCCAATGATATGAGGAAACTAGTTCTGACTATGCATTCCAACCCCTTTTCACCCACCAATGTGCAGTGAGTCTAATACCACAAATACCACAGTGTTGGGTTATTCACTATATAGATGTTGCACTGTGTCCTGTGCTTTTTTCCTAAATGCTGAATGTTTGTTTATCTCAAATGGTTAGTTGGTCATCATGCAAGCCATATGTTAGTACGTCATATCTGAGAACTTCTCTAGAGTCGTATCAATGGGCTCAATGGGCCAGATAAGGCATAGATGCATTGCATTTCCCTCTGGACTGTCAAAAAGTCAAACATTTACCTCTTGCTGTTTCAAGTGTTTTCTTTCCCTTGCAAACATGTACTGTACGTCCGTGTTAAATTACCTTGGTTAAGAGGTTGAAACCATCTAATGAAAATGTACTCTTCTTTTGTCCTACTATGGAGGAATTCTCAGGCCCTTTTTAGAAGTTGCTGCATGAGATCATTCTTATCATTTTCGTAACATGCCTTGGTATTCAGTTTGAAAAATAAGTTTTGCCAAACAAACACATTTCTAAGATGTGTTGACCAGGTAATGTAAGATCTTTAATATATAAACCCTTTTTCCTATTGTCTTTGGTTTTATACTGTACAGTTTTCTAATCATTTGTAAAAAAGGAAAAAGAAAGGAAGTGTATAGTATTACAGTGTGCATTACGTGTCAATAAAGGATCTCAATCCTCTTGTTTATAGTCGACTGTGGAAATCAAAGTTATTTACTTATTTTTCACCTCTGATACAGAAGAAACATTCTGAGCGAACCATCAGTGTGATTTCCTTTATCTGCAATTGATTACATTTTGGTCTAAGAGTACAATTTATACTTTGTGTCACATCCATATCATGGACAAGCATCCTATCTACATCAAACAACATTATCTCTCTATGCTAGCATTTCAGACATTTGAAATTATCTCGCTGATCAATTTGCCCAAGCACCTGGAAGCATTTGCATATGGGACCAGAGAAGAGAACGCACATGCTGCTTACACGAAGTCCTGCTGTTTTTATAATTAGTCAGACAGGACCCAGCCACAGTCTGTCTGTTAATTGCTCAAATGTACACTCTACTGTATGATATCGTCTGAATACGCTAGCTTCTAGGGTCCTGTTCGATTACTGTCAAATGCATCCTTCCTTCCCTGATTCCTTGAGGTAAGAACAGATCTATACGCGATTGGATAGGTGTAAGAAAGGTTACCACCCAATTACTTTCACCAATCCAACCAATTCAGATCTCTGATTACTTCAAGGAAGGTAGGAAGGAAGGATGCATTTCTGAAGTTTTCCAAAAGGGCCCGTGATTTGCACTCAGAGAACCCATGGTATCAAACCGCTAATGCCACAAATTGCTTTTTCTTATCTCAGAGAGATGGCATTGCCATTCATTACATCCAAAAACACTCTTGACTGATTTTCACTTGCTAGGTACATCCGAAAAGTTAGAGGATTCACTACAGTTAAGTTTTAAGATACACATTCTTGAAAATGGACTGGCCAAAGAGTTTTATTTTTTAATGAATGTTGCTGTTTACTTTTCCTCACAGGGGGTTCGAATGGAGTACATCTCTGCCACAGTGGTCGTTGGAGCAGTTAGATGTGAATATGGAAGTTAACGCGGGTTGCTTTCAAGGCAATAAGACAGCAGCCTTTTCTCTAAATACAGAGTTTTTGATTTCCAGAAGCAGCAGGGAAATGTTGGCTGACACACACTGCCCTCTCTTTCCCTTCTACATAGGAGTGTACATGAGACGTTCATTTAATGGTCCACTCCTCTGGCAAAACAAATGTTGAGTTTTGTTTTCTTTTATGGGTTTCCAGTGAGCACGGCTGCTCCGATATGAAGCCAAGCAAACTGTATCCTCTGAATTTTAACCAACGTGTGATAAAAAATGTTTTATCAAGGTGACAGATAGTATGCTTTTCTCGATACAGCTCATAAACAAAATGTACAGCATTTAAATGGTGACTGCACTTCCTGATTTGACCTCATTTTAGATTTGGTTCATTAAGAAATGCTAACGGCCATGACTGAATTCAAAGATGAGTTTGTTTTGGGGATGTGGTTTGTTGTGGGTGTCTCGTGTGTGTGTGTTCGCAGGTGGGATGAGTTAGCCCAATTAGCCTATCTCCGGGGCTAGTTAGGGACCATCAAAAATTACACAATGTAAATAAGACAACATTTTCATGTTGCACTCCTTTTCGTTTTCTCAAATGCTTTCAATTGTTTTGTTTTTCACATTTGAGCCACCATAGAAACAAAATAGCTAGAAACACTTCCTCAAAATAGTCAGAATTAATATAGTCAAGATAAATCAAGAAATCTGTAATTTATTTTGACGTTTCTGCTGAGGTCTTAGTTGCGCAATTTTACATCTAGCTAAGATATTTGGTGCAGTATTTCTCAAGTGAAAGAATTTGAAAACTAGTTCTCTCTTGTAGAATGACAACAAACAATTAATGTTCCCACTCCTACTAGGTGTAGTACTGTTGACCAATCACAGACGAATGGGTGTAGACTTTGGCTACCGAACTTGTTGTGAGCAAGATCAGCCAAAGGCCAAACCGAACAAAAACATACAGTAAGATTTACTGTGTCTCCAAGTGGCCACACACCTCTCCAAAGTGTGCACAGTTCTATTTCACCTTTATTTAACCAGGTAGACTAATTGAGTTTTCATTTACAACTGCGACCTGGCCAAGATAAAGCAAAGCAGTGTGACACAAACAACAACACAGAGTTACACATGGAATAAACAAACATACAGTCAATAATACAATAGAAAAAGTATATATACAGTGTGTGCAAATGAGTAAATAAATAGGCCATAGTGGCGAAATAATTACAATTTAGCAATTAAACACTGGAGTGATAGATGTGCAGAAGATGAATGTGCAAGTAAAGATACCGTGGTGCAAAGGAGCAAAATAAATAAATAACAGTATGGGGATGAGGTAGATGGGCTATTTATAGATGGGCTATGTACAGGTGCAGTGATCTGTGAGCTGCTCTGACAGCTGGTGCTTGAAGTTAGAGAGGGAGATATGAGACTCCAGCTTCAGTGATTTTTGCAGTTCGTTCCAGTCATTGGCAGCAGAGAACTGGAAGGAAAGGCGGCCAAAGGACGAATTGGCTTTGGGGGTGATCAGTGAAATATACCTGCTGGAGCGCGTGCTATGGGTGGGTGCTGCTATGGTGACCAGTGAGCTGAGATAAGGCGGGGCTTTACCTAGTAAAGACTTATAGATGACCTGGAGCCAGTGGGTTTGGCGACGAATATGAAGAGAGGGCCAGCCAACGAGAGCATACAGGTCGCAGTGGTGGGTAGTATATGGGGCTTTTGTGACAAAACGGATCCAATTTGCTGAGTAGAGTGTCAGAGGCTATTTTGTAAATGACCAAGGCTTTTACGGTTGCAGAAGTCAACAAATGAGAGCGCCTGGGGAATAGGAGTGGAGCTAGGCACTGCAGGGCCTGGATTAACCTCTACATCACCAGAGGAACAGAGGAGAAGTAGGATAAGGGTACGGCTAAAGGCTTTAAGAGCTGGTCGTCTAGTATGTTCGGAACAGAGAGTAAAAGGAGCAGGTTTCTGGGCACGGTAGAATAGATTCAAGGCATAATGTACAGACAAAGGTATGGTAGGAGGCGAATACAGTGGAGGTAAACCTAGGCATTGAGTGACGATGAGAGAGATATTGTCCCTAGAAACATCATTTAAACCAGGTGAGGTCACCACATGTGTGGGAGGTGGAACTAGAGGGTTAGCTAAGGCATATTGAGCAGGGCTAGAGGCTCTACAGTGAAATAAGGCAATAATCACTAACCAAAACAGCAATGGACAAGGAATTTTGACATTAGGGAGAGGCATGCATAGCCGAGTGATCATAGGGCTCCAGTGAGTAGCTACACGGCGATTCAGACAGCTAGCGGGCCGGGGGTAGCAAGCTAGCAGAAGGGCCTTAGAGGGACGTCGCGACGGAAAAAGTCTGTTGTAGCCCCTTCGTGTGGTTACGTCGGCAGATCAGTCGTGATGGATCAGCAGGGCTCCGTGTAGTAAAAGGGTCCAGGCCAATTGGCAAAATAGGTATAGTGGCCCAAGAAATTGGCCGATGGGCCTCTTCAGCTAACAGTCCGATATGCTCTAGACAGCTAGCGGGCCGCAGCTAGCAGGCTAACAGATGGGCATTCAGGGGACGTCGCGACGGAAGAGCCTGTTGAAAAAAACCCTTGGGCGGATTACGTCGGTAGTCCAGTCATGATGGATCGGCGGGGCTCCATATCGGCAGTAAAAGGGGTCCAGGCCAATTGGCAAAATACGTATTGAAGCCCGAGTGACTGATGTACCTCTTCAGCTGGACGGGAGATGGGCCTAGCATAGGCTAGCTCCAGGCTAATTGATGCTTGCTTCGGGACAGAGACGTTAGCCAGGAGTCGCCACTCGGATAGCAGCTAGCTATCTGGGGTCATCCAGGTGAAAAGGTTCAAAGCTTGCGGTAGGAATCCGGAGATATGGAGAAAAATAAGTCCTATTTGTTCTGGTTTTAATCGTGCTGTGCAGACTGGCAAGAGTTGTCCGGGCTAGCAGTGGCTAGCTGACTGCTAGCTAGTAGCTAGTTAGCTGGCTAGCTTCTGTTGGGGGTTCCGGTTCTAAAGTAAAGAAAATAGCAGATCCATACCACATTGGGTGAGGCGGATTGCAGGAGAGTATGTTGAAGTTGATGTTAAGAGAAAAATTTAAAAAATATATGCAAATAAAAAAGATATAAAAAGATATATACACGGGACACGACAAGACGAAGACAAAGACGTCTGACTGCCACGCCATCTTGGATTTAGTGCCATTGATGTGCCATTGAGGAATAAGAGCAAGCACACTTGTTTCGTTTGGAACACAATCCTGCATCCCCGCCTTCACACAATTACTTTTGTTGTTTACGCAATCCAAAAATGGCCCATTATAAATCAGGTGAGCATCATTTGAAAGTTTGTTCTATTTCCAATATGACTAGCTATGTTATAAAAACTATCTAAGAGTGTTAGGCTTTCACAAGGTAATTCAGAGAAACATATGGTAATACTGTACTCATAGAAAGGAGTCACGAGTGCATTAAGGTGCGTATTCCACTGCTAATGTTCTTCACAATAGACAAACATGGGCTCATTGTGTTCAGAACAACCCAGGGTATGACACCCTGTCATCTTGTAACTGTACATCAAACATAGTGGTCATAAACGTTGACATTGTATATGACATGAGTTTATGATATGGAAATGTGAACTGGCTTGCTTGTATGACATCAAAGCGGTATTTGTTATAATCTTCAACGTCTCATCTTTCAAAATACATAAATTCCTCTTAATTTACAGCATTTCCTTCACTCAGACAACCAAAAAATAGCAAAAGTTGCCCAATTAGCAGGAGGGATGGACGCAACTTTTTGTCGCGTGGGGTGTTCAAGTTCAGAACGGCTGTCAGTCAAAACCTATACAGGGTTGTGAAGCGCAGTCTGACCTTTGACGTAATTTACAGCATGTTACTGTTCAGCCACTCCATTCCATTTTAGGCACTTATCAATGCCCAAATCTGTTATTTTCKACTCTTATATAGGTACGAGTGTAAATCGCTACGGCATTCAAATTTGAGCCATTGGAATTGTAAAATTTTGTCCCATGTACATTGTGTAATTTACAGATGGTCCCTAACTAGCCCCATAGGGATATCCAAAGTCATTCAAAGTCAATTTACCACAGGCATTATTATCGGGTCATGTATAGCTGCACTCTGAATTGATGATTACTTGTGGGCATGTGCGCAGGAGTGAAACAAACCAAACCTTAATTTACGTTGTGATGCAGTCATCACCACAAGTCTCACAAAACTCAGTTTGGGACGAGACTGACTTTATGACCAAAACTATCCTATTTACCCTTTGTAGTCAATTTTGACAGTAGAATAAATGTTTCTGACTCATATCGATGCCACATAGGCTGTTTTCTAAATGAGAAGCTATTTTTTAGCGGCAGTGGCTCTTTAAAGACAAAAATGTGCATCCATTCTGGACAACCTTTATTTGATCCTTTACCCCTCTCACACAGACCTGCCAACAGACTTGCCCACAGACCTGCCAACATACAGTACCTGCCCACAGACCTGCCCACCTACCTGCCAACAGACCTGCCCACCTACCTGCCCACAGACCTGCCCACCTACCTGCCAACAGACCTAACAACAGACCTGCTGACAGCCAACTAAGGACATAAGAACAAATAGGCTTCAGTGAATATCACTTCATACTTTTAGTTAGTAATTGTTTTGAAAATTAGAGTTCCCACATTACCACTTGTGCTAAGCTTAAACGTTCCTCAATGTCCTTGTCCTATTCCAACAGTGGGCAGGCACTGGGCAAGATGCCCATTTGATCTGTGTGCTTTCGAGAGGGTGCCTTGGGTCTGATCCCGAAATGATGTTGCTGTCTGCATCTGCTCTCACATTAAGTGAAGGTTCTAGAAATGTGCATTTCAGAATTGTTTTAATAAACATTGGAGTAATATAATGGATTTTCAGTTGGTGTTCAAGTATTTACAACATCCTCAGCAAGTAATTTTGTCTTCAGGTTAACCTCTAACCTGAGTCCTTGTGAAAAACATAATGTGTTGCTTTTACTGGCCATTCAAGGTTTACGGGAGATTGAAGATAGTCTTTTTTCTTTTAAACACCTTTACACTTATTCAGCTTTTAAAGGCAACATGTTGCCATGGAAACACACATAACATAACTGTTAGTCATATGTCATTGTGAGCATCTATTTTTCCTTCCATTATTAATGACCCCCACACACACACACGCACGCACACACGCACACACACACACACGCGCACACACACACACACACACACACACACACACCCACACACACACACACACATCACACAACCACACACACACACACACACACACACACACACACACACACACACACACACAAATACAAAAGCTTAAAACACGGATAATATCACCTATATCCTGTCTCTCTTTGAGATGTTACTAATCTGTGTCTTTGTGTCCCCTATATAATACCCTGCTGCCCTGTTAACTTTTAAAGCCTTCACTATAACAAAGCACTCACCGTTGCCAGTCAAGCCTGAAAAACTATAACCAGAACGCTTTAATAACATCCATTTTTTATGTATCACTATTGAGTGTAACATGATTTAATATGGCACTTACAGACAGACTTTTGAGACAGAGGGATCAAACATGTTATGGTGTAGATTAATCTAGCTCCCTTTGGTGAAGTCTTATAGATGTGTAGACATCTATAATGTACATTAGAGTACTTCCAGTGTAACCATTTACGTTACACATCAGTGTATAAGCATTTACAAATAAATTAAATGGATTACAGTAATACTGAGTATAGAGCGTCTTAATGACTGCAGGTCTACGCTACGAAGGAGGCTACTGGATTTATCCATAGCATCTGTCTCGATGTGGTTATATGTAGTTCAAATACAGCTTGGAAGAATGTGACATTTAGATTGATTTCAAAGCTCAACAGAGACGCCCCATCTCTCCAAACAGTCCCAATCGACATCTATCCTGCTGGCCCATCTGTCAAGAGACAGGCGGGGCCCGCAAGCTGCTCAGAAATGTCATCATACCAGTATCATTGTACAAAGGCAACAGAGATGATGACTATATAGAATAGAACCAGTTGAAAACTACATTTGACTTGAAAGCGTATACCTTCAATCCTGCAGGGGACTAGAAGGATTTTCAATGACAATTTATTTATGGAGTCTGATCACACATATGCCACCATATGTGAATAGCTCTTCAATATTCGCCATGTAACCTATTTTATGTACGGTGGCTCAGTTAGTAGAGCATGGCACTTACAAGGCCAGAGTTGTGAGTTTGATTCCCCTGGGGGAGCAGTACGAATAATGTATGCACTCACTACTGTAAGTCAGTCTGGACAATAGCATCTGCTAAATGACGAAACATTTAAATGTATACATTTTAGGACCTCCTCAGCCAATAGTCAATGCTCCTTAAAATGTGTCCTAAAATGTACACCATGCAAGTGCTCTTGGCTAATATAACACACAAATGACTCCCACCCCTTCAGGCAAAACAAAGACCTAAAATAGTGTTACTCAACGGTAATAAGTTGTAGATAATGTTGTCACATTTCTTTCTTTTGAATTTTCTTACATCTCATGGTAATTTGTCAGTGTTTATGTTGCATGTTGAGCAACAAGCTTGCATAGGGTTTGAGGGGATGCAAAACAACTTGGCCTCAGGACTTCCATTTCAAATTAGCACTTGTGCAATGGATAACATCCACACTAGCTTTGGTACATAATTACCTCCGTGAGGAGACGCTGCAGGCTTTTTTCAGAAGAAACTATATTGTTTGGAACACTATTTTTTTTTTCATTTAATATTTATTTGAGAATGAACGCGATTGGAGAAAAAAATGTTAAAGAAAGTGAGGTAAACTGTAATTTGTGGATTGGTGATGAATAAAGGATTACATATTTTGTACCCAACGCCCAGGACATTTCTTTGAATGCTGACACTATGCTAATTACAGTAAGTTTAATATCTTCAATAGTAATACTGCACTTCATGGGTGAGTATGTTTGTGCTGTATGTTATCACGAAGTCAACTCAGATCTGTGGTAAGTCGTGTCCATTATAACACAGTCTAGTGAACAAAACGATTATTGTATGAAAACATGCATAACTCATGGATGTCCTCTATATCCTGAAAATATATTACATGTGACCAACTTAAACAGCTATCATAGAATGGAGAGATGTATGATTGATGAGTTCTTGCACAGAAGAGAAAGAGGGTAGCAAAGAGAGATACTGCTACAACCACTGTACTCGTCATGGTGCAGAACTCGAAACATATTGAGAAACCTGATATACTCACAATTTCGATTAAGACATTTGTCTTTTTATCATTTGCTTGGCTGACTTGAGTGACTGGAGCCTACCTTCTGTTGATACCGGTCCCTGGGACTATTGAAGTTGACAGGGGAGAAGATGCCCAGATTTATTTTCAGCTTCGACTTCATGTTAAAGCCAGTACAGTGACAGTCACTTCAGCACAACCTCTCTCCACCTTTATTACCGGGAGCACTAAAGCGTGTTGTTAATCTGTATGGTTCTGTGATGATTCTATCAGGAGGTTGATCAAACGTTACAGGAACTGTACTAGTCTGGTCTACTATGGCTTTGTTTACATAGGCAGCCCAATTCTGATCCTCATCTGATTCGTCAAAATATCAATTCGTGGAAAAAGACCAGAATTGGGCTTTGCGGACATAAAGCTGGTAAGTCTCATATACCATTTATGTTGTGGTTGTCTCTAGACATGAGCAAAATATACACTACATGGCCAAAGGTATGTGGACATCCCTTCAAATTAGTGTATTCAGCTATGTCAGCCACACCAGTTGCTGACAGGTGTATAAAAGGAATAATGGTCTGGGTCTGTTTTTCATGGTTCGGGCTAGGCCCCTTCCAGTGAAGGGAAATGTTAACGTTACGGAATACAATGATATTCTAGAAGATTCTGTGCTTCCAACTTTGTGGCAGCAGTTTGGGGAAGGCCCTTTCAGCAAGACAATGAACCCGTGCAATAAGCGAGGTCCATACAGAAATGGTTTGTCTGGCATTATGTGGGCAATTTACAAGAACTATATTTTTGACTCGTTTCAGGAAACTAGGTGTATGTCACTACTTCACAGATGAGGCATTTGAATGTACATTTTGTATTTTTATCAAAATATATATCTTGCCAAAAATGCCTTCTGGAACATATGAACTTTTATGTGCCTTAATAACAAATTTCTATGCCATCTGTAAATATGAATAAAATTGTTAAATTAAGAACCTAGTTGGTTTAGCCACGGAAAAAGACTGGAATCTTCTCACTAACCATGATTGGCTGAGATAATGGTTGGGCTGGACATGCTGAGAGATGAGTTCTGATTGGTCCGCCATGTAGCTTGCTTCTGTCTATAACATGAGCTGCTCAGTATGTATAGGTAATCCTTTCCAATGTGGCTTTTTGGAAAGATATCACGACAAACTGTGATAATGTTGCTAATGCTCTCCACTTTCTGGAGGACTGAGTTTTTGAAATCAGTGGAATGGCCAGTGGAAGCAGAGTATGATGTTTTCATAACAACAACATCACGTTTGATGTCGGACGACAATAGAATGTTCATGATGTCACTGKGACAACTGTCTACAGACATGTCGATAGACGTAGTATAAACCAGCTTTTAGTCTTGAAATCTTTGGTTGTTTAGTACACTACCGTACTCACTCTGTTTAGCACATGGCCTCACATCTGAATCRTTAAAGAGATTGGTAGGGCTAACACATAAGAGGGTGTGAACAATGCTGAATGGGTGTAGACAAAGAAGAGCTCTCCAGTACGTGTACCTAAACATTCAAGGTCCTTTTCTCAAAAGTGAGGTTACAAGTTTATGAACTTTAAAAGCAGAATTACTTTCCCWTTGTTCCTCAACTGTAGTGTYTGATATAACATTMTGTAGCTCTGAGTCTCTACTTTTATCCAATGTCAAAWACYCCYCTTCAAATTTTGCTACATAAGACCGAGTTGAGCCGGTCGGCCACATTTATCATTCCTAATGGTAGTGATCAGGAGTAGGTTTATTTATGGTTTGGATACTGTTTGGGATTTACATAAAACTAACAGCATGCCACTGCTAATGTTATCTCATGTCCTACGCTTTATGATGTCATCTGGCCTTTGCAAAAGTGTTGATCATATAATTGTATGGTAGCCTTGGATTCATATAATCACCCACCTATGAGCTATTGTTACAGTACACCAAATACTAAAATTCAGATCTATATAACACTGATGTAGAGGAGTCGAAAATACTTTTATAGGCCCAGAGGTGGTCCCGTTTTACGAAATTATTCTGACTGGTGTAAAGATCCACCTGGTCACACAAATGAAGAAGACATTCATTTTGTTTCGGAAGCCTTTTCCTTTCCAACAAAGCTGCACCTATCTAAACAGGCCCACATTTATGGAATCTATTTTAGGAATAGTGCCATTCCTCCTCGTCATATGTAACGTTTGACTAGTGCAGGGTTGAGACTTCACTCTGTGTGGGGGCTCTGAGGAGGAGGGATGACTATGTTACAAATATGAATTCCGTAAACTGGGTCCTGTCTGAATCCTAATATAGTGTTGGTGTTGTGCAGACACCATCTGGTTTGGAGGTCAAGAGGGAGACTACAGAAAAGATTCCTAGGCCCCTTACTGCATCCTGGGAGCAGAGTCATGGATTCATGCGAGTGGCAGTGTCCTTGGGAAGGCCTAGTGCATTGCCTCCGGCGGGTTTTAACGTCGCACTCCAGACGCCTTTTCACCCCATTTCTCACCTGATTTACTTAACAAAAGGCACATCTCAATAGGTGGTCCAGATATCCTCATATCCTCATGACGTGGCACAAGGGGAGGGGCCTCTTCTATTTTCTTCTCTATTGTTCCTCTATTGTTCCCGCGAGCAAGAGGGGAGCCAATGACATCAGAGGCCATCATCAGACTACTCCTTGAAGTTTGCAGTTGAGTCTAAAAAAAACTATATTTAGCTCAAAACATATTTTTTCCCCCCTTAAGTGTGTGTACATTACTGTATTTATATGTGGTATGTTGTTTATCAACAGAAAAAGTTCTAAAATAGCTGGAGTGTGTCTTTAAGGTCTCTTTTGAGAGGATGAGCTACCCTTTGAGGTAAGTATAGCTCATATTGATGGGATATTGAGAAATATTATGGGATATTGAGAAAGATGGGCAGAAGTTGATCGCACTTTATTTTGAATTTCTCTATGCTGCAGCAAAGGTCAATAAATGGAAGGCTGGAGATCGGTTGCGCTTAGCTGGCCACGTCAATTTAGCTAATTCCAGGAAGTTTAGGATTAGTGCCGGTAGGTTATATTTAGCTAGCACGCTGCGCATCACTCAAGTCTCCACTCTATATATAGGCGACTGTGTACACCATCGCTTTGGAATTTGCATTCTTTCCCACATAGGAATTGGCCAGTGCATTATAGTTTTTCCTTCTCTTTGCAGATCATGTTCAACTCAGCAAATCTTCGGCTCTTGCAATTATTCTTGCATTTATAGACGAGAGAAAGTGCTATACCATCTGTGCAAGGTAAAATTTTATACATATTTCAACGTGTTCTCTGCAACATTCATCTCATCGCCATTTAATGTGCTCAATTTAGAAATAATTCTACGAAAGCCAAGAGTTTTGTGGGCGGTATATACAGTCACTGAACATGAACGGGACGATTGTGAGGGTTGTCTAGCTGTCTGTCACCTTTTGAGTTACTCTCTCGCTTCGAGAACAGAGGACATTTCTTTCATTTCACATCATAGAGAAAATAGGGAGTGATCCCAACACACTCAGGGGTGACAACGTGATCGAGACTTCTCCTCCAATAGCTGTGCCTCAGTGGAGGAGGGGCCACGAGGGGCTAATTCAAAACATTGCCTCAACGTTTGTGCTGACACGAAAGGGAGAGGTGGCTGCGATTCGTTCAACAAGAATCGTAGGTAATCCCGTAAAATGAGCAGTGAAATTATTCATTCATTTTTTTTGTAACACGTTTTTTTGCTTGGATCAACAGCACCTCTAGTCCCTAAAGCGTATGGAAATGTGTCTGGTCCATGTCAAATGCTTATCTGTTTTCAGTTTATGCCAGAGTATCTGAAAACTCGGCTAAACTACAATGATCAATGAATTGACAAGAACTTATTTTATATTTCTCTGTCTCAAACCAGTAAATGTTTTGTCTGAACCATACATAATACAGGTTAGTGAGTAGTTTCATGTTATAATTAATTTAACCTTTATTTAACTAGTCAGTTAAGAGCAAGTCAGTTAAGAACAAATTCCTATTTACAATGACGGCCTACCACGGCCAAACCTGGACCAATTGTGCGCCACCCTATGGGACTCCCAATCACAGCCGGATGTGATACAGCCTGGATTCAAACCAGGGACTACAGTGACACCTCTTGCACTGAGATGCAGTGCCTTAGACCGCAGTGCCACTCAGAAGCTCCTGTAAGAAATGTGAAATGCGATACTTTAGCTGTGGAACGAAAGATTCTGTCTTCATGTGAAATCATACATTTGGATAATGGAAGAGTCCACACAAATACATGCTGTGTTTGATTGTTCCCTCCACCCTCTCCCCTTATTCAACCATCCATGTTCTCCCTCCCCAAGCTAATCACCTGAAGACAACTCGGGTGTCTGTCTTAGAAAGCTTGGTCCTGGAGCAATTTCACATTTCTTAGATATGCCCATGTCTAGTGGAGACTCCCTGTCACATATTTTATTGTTTTTTTTTACAGATAGATTCGAAACACAGGGTGACTGGTTAAAGGACTAACATTAGTTCACTATTTTACAACTTGATGTTGGATGGTTCCTCATCCTGAAAGTAGTCTATAGACCAGAAGAAACTATAACCCATGGTTCAGTTATCTGTAAACAGCCACGATATACTTCAACTTTAGCCACCACACGCTAACAATCAATGGAAGTAATGGGGGCATGTGAGCATGTTTTTTTCCACATTTAAATAACATCAAACCAAATATGGAGTTGATTTGAATTGATTTCAGGTGCTTTTTAACAATCTTTAAAAAAAGAAAATGCTCACATGCCCCAATCACTTCCATTACAAACCATTAATACACCATCTATCACAGTTTTGGTATGGTGACATCCACATGGAAGTGACTGGAGTTTATGTATGTAATAACGTTTTACTTGAGCCCTCGATCATGGAAGAAATATGAATGTGTCCGGGAAAGTTTATGTCCCATGTTGTGTAACGCTTAAGTAGGCTGTATTTAAAACTACCGAGCTGAAACGCTAACTTGAAATACACTGAACGAACAAAATACTGGAACGAGGGAACGTCCTCTTTGTGTGTTGCCTTTCAAAAAGACCTTTGTGCTCTATTCAATCAGATCCGCTTTAGCCGACATCCGCAAAGCGGAGTTGTCAAATCCACGTGGCTCCTGGAATTATACCTAAAGCGGACATTGCCATTGGCTGCAATGTCGGATGATAAAAATAGTCATTATTTTGTTCAGTGATTTTCACTTTGAGTCTAATTATTTCATTATTTCTGAACTTCTAACGCGAGTGGGACAGGTGTGGCTTTCGTGACAACGATCAAGAGCAGCCACTCACCAATTTGACAGCTCTAACACAGGTACACCTCTGACACATCAGCTATGCGGGTGCTGGCTATCACCAGMTAACGCTTGATCTGATTGAATCTAGGCCCATGGTTGTTCCTCAATTGATCTTTCCTTGATTCTTCACATCCTCTCTCCTCGCCTTCATCTTAAAATGCGTTGGATGTCGAAGGGGAGGGAGCTTGGGCTTTATCCTTCATARGGTTAGAGATGGAGGTGGGGAGCTTGGACTTTTTCCTCCATATGGTTAGAGATGGAGGTGGGTAGAGAGGATGTGAGAAATCGAAGAGCGACAAATTGAGAAGAGCCCTCGTTTTATGATAAAATGTGCCCGAGTAGCCGCTCAGACACTCTTCTTCTCTCACCTCCGCGTCCTGCCGTCGTCAATACATATTACGAGTGCAATGATGGACGACCGTTTTTACAGTGTTGTAATAATTAAAGCTGTTTATCATTGTTAATGACCGACCCTGTGTAAATGAATGTGTGAACCATACGCCTACAGCCCGTTCACATGCTAACATTTTCAATCACTTAGATTTACTCGCCTTGTAACGTTCGCAGACTGCACCGGCCATGTTTTACCACAGCTAATGAGGTATGTAACAATGGCCGATAGTGTTTCACATTCATAAAGCCCTTTATGTATTAACTAGTATTGTCTTTGTCTCCTATACTGCCATGTTCCATCCTGTCTACACTACAGTGAACATACTGTATCTAAAACGTGACAGGTGAGAAGCCTCCACTTGTTTTTACTAAACTAAGACCCTTTTCTCCTCCTCTTAGCAGGGATATCCTCTCTCTGATGTGGCTCTGACAGCCATGATGACTTTGTGATTGTGCGACCAATCAAAGACTGGGAATTGAGAGCTGCAGCTGTTAGGGCCAACTATGATGACACCCGAGAGTGACAGTCCAAATGTGGGCCTGGTGCCCATATCCCCGTACACCCCTCTACTTCTTCTGCAAATTACCCGGTGACTGACACGCATCTGTGACAGGTCCCCATCACTTCCTGGTGCCTCTCTTTCATTGGCTCAAGTGGAAAGGGGTGGAAATGGGGGGCCAAGAATGATGGGACTAATTGCTCCATGTCAAGGAATGAAAAGTACRGCGCCCCCCTGAGTTAATCTCGTCAGAGACGGCACGTGTCGATCAAACACCAGGCGAAGAGCAGCGGGGCCATCGCCGTGGCAACCGTTACTGGGGCAGTTGGTCAGTTGTCCAAGCCTTGGGCGCATTGACTGAGCCCATCGCTGTTTCTGTCTTGTTTGAATTCACTGGGAGACTGCATGCATGCATGTGTGTGTGTGTGTGTGGGTTAATTACTCATTAGCTGTCAGAGATAGCATAGGATGAATGGATGTCTTTGTAGAGTCAGATGGGTTTGGGAGCATCCATATTTCCTGGCCAAAACGATCTCACTGACCTCTCCTTATGCTTGCCAGATTAGGGAGAAGAGTGTCTAATAGGTGCACTAATTGGAAAATAACTAATTAGAAAAGATAATTGGAAATTGTGCCGGAAAGCTTGCTTTTATGTAGTCGAAATCTGATAAGGTTTACAATTGTCTTTCTGCAACCTGTTATTGATACGTACACCCTGTTCTTGATACGTACACCCTGTTCTTGATACGTACACCCTGTTCTTGATACGTACACCCTGTTCTTTAATACACCCTGTTCTTGATACGTACACCCTGTTCTTGATATGTACACCCTGTTCTTGATACGTACACCCTGTTCTTGATACGTACACCCTGTTCTTGATACGTACACCCTTGTCTTGATACGTACACCCTGTTTTCTTATAGTACACCCTGTTCTTGATACGTACACCTGTTCTGATACGTTACACCATGTTCTTGAATAGTAACACCCTGTTCCTGTACGTACACCCTGTTCTTGATACGTACACCCTGTTCTTGATACGTACACCCTGTTCTTGATAAGTACAGTACATGTGGTTAATAGAAACAAAAAACGTAGGCTGGCAGCTTACGACATCCTGTACGTTTGAATGTTGCTTCCTGCACACAAGTGTCAATGTCAAGTCATTCAACCAGTAACAGTCATATGTGGGGAAAAAACATATATACAAAACGTGGAATAGATAACTTCCAACTGAGCCAGAGTATTAACTGCAGTTATTAAGGATTTCAGCATCATTACATCATTTCCATTTGAATTTCCATGTTCTCCAAATAAACAGAATATAAAAGAATACATCCATAAAGAGAGGGAAAGAAAAACAAATGTAAAGGCTTTGTCTTTGCACGTGATATTTCATTGTAATGTGCTTAATTTCAACACATTTCAGTTGAGTGCCATCTGTTTCATTTTTGGTCAATCACTGGGGAAAGGGAAGGAGCCAACATCATCTTGGAGAATGCATAATGAAGGGCGTGGCAGGAGGCCAGTTTCACAGGTGAACTATGTGACAATGTGATGCGGGGGGCTTCATCCCAGCTGTTTCGGTAAAATGCTCCATGGTTGTATTCATTAGTGCACACCGTACCAAAATATTTTTAAAACAATGTACAATGGAAAATGAAAAGCACATTTCTTGTTGGACATTTTCAGGTAGTCCCTCCCTGTTTCAGTATGTTTGGTGACTAATAAATATGACCCTGGTGTTACGTGTTACAAGTTGAGTATCACTAACACCCTTCCATCATTATGCCCATCAGATAATGCCCCTGTTCGGATACTTGTAAAATGCATGATTCTTCTTACCTTTCTCTAGGTAATCATTGATTGAATAGGTGAAAGCAAGGTTTCAACTACACTCCGTTCAAATGATGCAGATGTCACTGTGAATGTGCACCGTTTGCTTGAAACCTGGATTGATTGTGATGAAGCATCTTACAATGGATTCATAAGGGAAAGGCTTTTGAATTATTTTGATAGGATCATGCTCATGATATATGATTCTTTGTACATACAGTATCTCTGTTTCTTCCTTCAATTGCTAATTGTAATGAATGGAGAAGACAGGTGGAAGTGAAATGGGGAGGAAGGAATAGACCAAAGCATGTTTAAGTGTCCCGACTCCTGACAAAGCCTCAACTTGACTATGTCATTAAAGAATGAAGAAAAAACGTCATACCTTGTCCGTTAGCTGGACGTTTGTATGAGACGCTATGTTAATTAGCAATTTGATGATGTTTTATGACACAGTCTAAAACCAAAGCTATTTTAATCATCTTCAATTTATGCTTACCTAGCACTGATGTCGGCGACCTTCTCTTATAGGGACATTCTTCAATTAGCAGAGCCAGTTAACCACTTGTGTTGGATACATTAAATATGATTGCCTGTAAATTAATATCGGTTGCTAATGTTGAAGTGAACAAAAGAGGACTGGATTGGCACACATACACATACCAAATGGCACACATACATCATAAAATCTCACGGGCTTAATTTATGCCCAAACGTCCATGTTAAGATTATTGCTTTTTCTAAAATGGCCATCATCAACCCACCTTTGTAATAGGCAGTCAAGGTGAATCACTGATTTGGTGTTTTGTTAAAGTACCAGTAAGACCTTCCCTCTTACTTCTGCCACCAGTCATTACTCACAAGCATTTGGCCCAATCAATTTCTTGGCTCTTGTTTCAGTGTCAGTTACAACATGCAAGTATTACGCAAGAAAGAGCATTTGATATGGAAAAAAGTGACGTGTGTTCACTATAGGTTGACTGAACTACATAATTACATAACTAAAACACTCATTACTATTGTCACATGCTAGCTATGTTTCATCTCTATTCCAGCCTCTAGATAGAAGAAAAATATGAATACTTTATTGTCCATTGCCTCTTTTCAACCCAACCCACCACACACTGTACCCACCTATCAATTAACTTCATTGGTCCACCTCTACATCTCATTGGTCCAACTCTACACCTCATTGGTCCACCTCTACACCTCATTGGTACACCTCTACTCCTTATTGGTCCACCTCTATTCCTCATTGGTCCACCTCTATTCCTCATTGGTCCACCTCTACTCCTCATTGGTCCACCTCTACTCCTCATTGGTCCACCTCTACTCCTCATTGGTCCACCTCTCCACCTCATTGGTCCACCTCTTCTCCTCATTGGTCCACCTCTACACCTCATTGGTCCACCTCTTCTCCTCATTGGTCCACCTCTATGCCTCATTGGTCCACCTCTATTCCTCATTGGTCCACCTCTACGCCTCATTGGTCCACCTCTTCTCCTCATTGGTCCACCTCTACACCTTAAGTGGCTTCAGCCCAGCTACATCTGCGCATTATTATACATGAAACCTACAGAACCCTGGAAGAATACTATCGCCTGTACAGACGCATCTTCGCCGCTGGAATCATCCTGTATCCATTAAAAACCCTCCTTTGTTTTCTCCTTTTATTCACCACAGAGAGAGCCATGTTGCCTTGACTCTTGCTTTAATGTCTTTCTCTATCAAATATACCTCCTCATAACCCCAACCTCCTGCAATCTGCTTCAAAAATAAACGTTATCCTTCCTCTCAGGGAAAATAACGTCCCCCGTAATTTTTTTTAGGGGTTGGTTGTGCCATGGCAACCGAGATTAAATGTTTTTTATTGACTCATTTGCAAGTAAATTAGCTTGTGTTCTGGAGGCCCGTGAGCAATCTATTTTCCTTCTCCCTCCCACAAACACGGGCCGTCAACACATATTTCCACCATCTTAATTATTGTTTGTCACCTGACCTGCCACCGTGGAAACTGTTGCCGTCAATTAACCGTCAACTGTTTTGGTCTGATAGCAGGTGAAATTTCTGCTGTCGCTCTTCAATAAATATGCTTATTTATTATTCAGAGGCCTCTCTGACCTGACAATGTATGACTGCAGGGCCCTGGCGCTATAACAAAGGGGTTGGGTGATGACTGCACGATTTGGAGTCATTTGCAACTAGTTAGCAACTATAGCTATATGCCCCACAGGTAATCTTCAATGATTTGAGCTACCAACAAATAAGGGAAATCTTTATAAAACTAGAGAAAAAGAGCTATCTTAGAAACCTTAACATTCATTTTTCTGTCCCTGGAAAAATTTTGATTAGTGAGAAAATAAGAACATTTCTGATATACTGTATTTGTGAGTTAGTAAAAAATGTTACTGATGGATTAATAACATACAAAGGGGTTGACTAAGTTGTCACACTTTTTCAAACAACATTAATCAAACCCTTATGTGCCAGCAAATGTTGTTTCAGGGCCTGTCTTTCTAACGGTGCAGATCTATCAGGATCAAAGCACCTATATGAGTGTGAAATACAAACACATAGTGTCACGGATCCCTCCAGAACTGTGTCATTACACACACCTGGTCCCCATTTCCCTGATTGGGATTGTATAAATGTACCCTTTGGTTTCCATTGGGCTGTCAGTTATTGTTCCAATGTCCGTTGGTCGTCGTGGTTTCCATTGGGCTGTCAGTTATTGTTCCAATGTCCGTTGGTCGTCGTGGTTTCCATTGGGCTGTCAGTTATTGTTCCAATGTCCGTTGGTCGTGTGAGTACCTGCGCTGTGTTGTTTTTGGGCTTTCGTCCCACTTGTATTGTGCAGATGATTACGGGTTTCGTCCCGAGTAGAATCATTGTGTGGGTGTATGTTACGGGTTTCGCCCCCAGTGTATTGGGCGGTAGGTAGCCTAGTGGTTAGAGCGTTGGAACAGTAACCGAAAGGTTGCAAGATCAAATCCCCGAGCTGAKGAGGTAAAAAATCTGTCGTTCTGCCCCTGAACAAGGCAGTTAACCCACTGTTCCTAGGCTGTCATTGAAAATAAGAATTTGTTCTTAACTGACTTGCCTAGTTAAATAAAGATGTATTTGAGGTACTACTCACTCTTTTTGTTTGGGTTTCAACCCTGTGTTTTGTGTACGTGTTTGTTTGGTTTTCGTCCCCGTGCCTTTACGTGGCACACTGTAATGGGTCAATAAAAACCCCTATTACGCATTCCTGCACCTGTCTCCTGATCCCTTTATACCAACACATAGCTATGGTGATTATAATTCTACTCCCTACTAGTGATGGGGAGTTCACAAACGATTCGTTCTTTTTGAATTACTATTTTTACTGACTCGAGAGTCATGTTTCGTTTTTTCTGAGTGACTCGTTCATTTTGTCATTTGTTTGACCTGCTGGCCATAATAAGTACAGCAGTATTAATACATGCTCCTCCGGCTCAGTGGCCAACAACTGTAAAATAGATCACGCTGCAGGCAGCATAGAGAAGAAAAATACATGTTTCGAACTGAGAATTGATCACATGGTGCAAGAATGAATCTAATTCATTGGTTATTGAGTGTTATGACACTGTTCAACCAAAACATACACACAGTTTCTGCTCAACAAACTCAAACTCCAGAACAAATCGTTTGGGGTGCTGCAGTTCGTGAACAATATTATACTTATCCCTGCAGTCAAGCAACACATTCCGCCAAGAGTCATTCACAATCTAGTCCGGTTACGGCAACAACTAGACCTGATATTAAATGTATCAAGAAATAATCGTATTTGTATGTCTATCAACAAGCAATCAACAAATGTACATTGTTTAAAGCAACCTTTTTACAAGCCTCAGTCACAAATGAAATCTCCAATAAGCCCCTTATGGTGAAGGACATGTGAACGAGAGGCTTGTAGAATCAAATCTCTTTTGCGTTTCAGTTCATCGTTCACAAGGTAGGGGGTCCTGTGTTCTCTGGCATTACTGACTCAAATGAATGAAATTGATTTTTTCTTTTTACTGAACGAGTTGAAAAGTCAGTAAAAAGAGCCAAACTTCCCATCACTACTTCCTACACTGGGCTTGCCGTGGTTCTACCAACACGAGAGACAGTTGTAGACTCCGTTTTCATCTGCCCTCAGTCATTTGGAGTCAGCGCTGAATTGCATTGATCCCCATCTTTGCTCATCTGCGCTAATCTGTTGACAACTCCCTTGACGGCTGAACTCTTACCCCTGTGCCAATGCTATCTAATACTAGCCTAGGCTAACTGATGCTAACTAGAAACCAATAACTAATACTAGCTTAGTCTAACCAGAGCTAGCCAATCCTAGCTACGCTACAAATCTGCTGGCTTCAGTGATTGAAAAAGAGGGAGTGGGCCTTAAAGGAAGGGGTGTCGTCGTCCCCGTCTCCCCCAAAACACAGCCTCTTATGAATATGGATGATGTGGCAAGTCCCACTCGTATCTTTACTGTGCCACAAGTCTGCGTAAATCACTTCATCATAAAAACCCGCCGCTTCGATAACCACTGGGCATGGTGCCAATTGATTAAAGAGCTTGAACCATAAAAAGACCTAGATATGTAAAACACACATTTATAGCACCTTATTGTGTGTTTTGGAGCCAAAGTCGGTTTAATTAGAGAAATTTGTTTGTTAATTGTTATTTGAGATTGAATTTGAATGAAGTGACAAATCATTATGTATCGTTTACTTAAGAAGCAAGTAAAAAAAATCAAATCAAATCAAATTMCATTTGTCACATGCGCCAAATACAACAGGTGTTGACCTTACCGTGAAATGCTTACTTACAAGCCCTTAACCAACAATACAGTTTTAAGAAAAATAAAGAGTTCATAAAATATTTACTAAATAAACTAAAGTAAAAAAATACAAAAGTAACAATGAAATAACAATAACGATGCTATATACAGGGGATACCGGTACTGAGTCAATGTGCAGGTTAGAACGAAGCTGTACATGATATGCTGTATGTGTTTGTTAACTTATTGTACGCTGCAGCTCAGATTTTGTCTTTCAGATCAGACTTAGCAAAATTGAGATGAGCCATACAGCAGAACTGCTGTAGTAGAGTAAGGCTTGGGTTTCATATTGTATGATATTGTCTTTTTGTCCGTCTTAACAGGAATTGTAATTGATTTTTGAAGGAGAAGGAAATATATCGAAACAGCTGTCACTTGTGGTCACTGAGTTTGTGGAATTAATGTTCACTGTGAGTGTGTGTGTGTGTGTGTGTGTGTGTGTGTTGTGTGTGTTGTGTGGTGTGTGGTGTGTTGTTGTGTTGGTGTGTGTGTGTGTGTGTGTGTGTGTGTGTGTGTGTGTGTGTGTGTGTGTGTGTGTGTGTGTGTGTGTGTGTGTGTGTGCGTGTGTGCGTGTGTGCACATTCTCTTTTCAATCAGTCAAAGCAATTAACCATAGCAAGCTGTTATTTCTTTGATCACAAATCAAGCCTCAAATACATCATATCCCCTTGAGATATGGAAACCACAGGAGCAAGCATCAGCATCAGTACCAGCGTCACACCTGTTCATTTCCAGAGGGAGTACAACATTAAAGGTTAAACAAAAGATTAAATAAAGATTAAGACTGATAAAAATTACCCAAGTAAGTTTTTTGTCCATAATTTCACTTCTAAAAACAACAGGTGCACTCTTGATACATGTCCAAATGTCCTTGTTAAATCTGCCGATTGTTGTTTGTTACTGCAATCACTATGGCAAATATGCCTCAGATGTGTCTCGTGCTTTATCTATGTGAGAGCCTCGACTATTTAGACTGCTTATAGATGGTAAACCAACCGCTCAATCCCAAGGGCACAGTTTTGTTTAGAAATAGGAGTTGTAGAAGGCTCTATTGTGCTCCTCGTTTGAGTTCAAATCTGTGGGCACCGATCACACAGTTCTGGCCCTTTGGCACTCCGGCCCATTGAGCAGGATAATGTCTTTGGTTTCCAACTGGTTTGGTCTCCAACATGGGAGCTTGCTGGGCTCTTGCAAATGTGAACATGCCTGAGAAGGATCCACGTGGAGTTGGGAAATGGCTCTATCCGCATGGGGACAAGGTCAAACGTTTTGGGTGAACGGCCCCATCTATGTTCTTCCATTCCCTCTATAATCAGTGATGTCTGTGCGTCGCTCTACGCTCCTCTTTCTTGCCTCTTTCTGCCCACTGTTCTAATAAACGAAGCCCAGAGGAGAAGCTCGACCATGTAAAAAATACCCCATTTCCAAACCGGGGCCTAATCTCCTTGAGCTATAAGACATTATAGGACTTTTGGCTATTTGCATTAAACAGAGTCAGGGATCATTGAATTGCGATGCTGTGGTAAATACAACAGCAATACATTTTTTGACTAGGCGTGGAATAGGGGTGTACCGGCAGGTCCCCACTACTCAGACATCAAACGGACCCAGAAATGTAAAGAGGTCTTTGGAGTGAAGGGGGGTGCTGCAGTGCCAGAATAAAAAAGAGGTCAGGGGAGCTTCCTGACTCAACATGAATATGAAATATGCCCTGGTTCCTCTGAAGACTTGGAAGCCCCTCTCTCTCTCTCTCTCTCTCTCTCTCTCTCTCTCTCTCTCTCTCTCTCTCTCTCTCTCTCTCTCTCTCTCTCTCTCTCCTGCTCCCTGAGTTCAAATGGGCCTCCCCCAGCAGGGGGTCCGGAGAGTGGTGTCCTGAAGCAGAGGAGATGTCCTCGCTGCAAAGACGGGGCCTTTGTCTGCTTTTCAAAGCCCAGAGTAGACATGTATAAGGCTGGGAGAATTGGAGCACAGGGTTAAGCAGGCGGTGAACAGGGCTAGAGGACAATGCTAGAGACTGGGTGGTGGTTAAGTTGGTGCGGAGGTTCTTTGGTATTTGTCGTTTCCGCCCTTCCGTTTGTTGGTCTCCGTGGTAACGAGAGGTCACAGGTCTGACGGGTGTCACACTAACGAGGTCTCTCTCGCTAGATGATCCCCCCCCACCTCTTGGGCTGGAGAGAATCTTGTTCGTTTTTTTGTCCATAAAATAATAGGGTGTGTGTGTGGTGTGTGTGTGTGTGTGTGTGTGTGTGTGTGTGTGGTGTGTGTGTGTGTGTGTGGTGTGTGTGTGTGTGTGTGGGTGTGTGTGCTGGCGTGTGGCGTGCGGCGTTGTGCGTGTCGTGTGGTGTGCGTGTGCGTGTGTGCGTGTGTGCGTGTGTGTGTGTGTGTGTATGTGCGCATTTGAGAGACATTTCCACTCACACATTAAAACATGCACTTTTATTTTCATGGAGCATTCACAAACACTGGCATACCCACTGTTGGACACTCATATGCAGACGTACGCTCTCCCTCTCTCTCTCTCTGTCACACACACACACACACACCAAAGGCCATGAGCTGGGATGAGCTCATGATCATTAGCGTTCATTATTTTAAAAGGTAAATGAGGATGATGCAATGATGAATATTTTCTCCTCAAGTGAAATCATTCACTAGGAAAATAAGAGAAGTCCCAACAACNAGGAGAAGTCCCAACAACAAATCATTCAAGGATATAGGAGAAGTCCCAACAACAAATCATTCAAGGATATAGGAGAAGTCCCAACAACAAATCATGCAAGGATCTAGGAGAAGTCCCAACAACAAATCATTCAGGGAAACAGGAGGTCCTAATGACAAATCATTCAGGGAAATAGGAGGTCCCAGTGACAAATCATTCAGGGAAATAGTAGAAGTCCCAACGACAAATCATTCAGGGAAACAGGAGGTCCTAATAACAAATCATTCAGGGAAATAGGAGGTCCCAGTGACAAATCATTCGCCAGGGAAATAGGAGAAGTCCCAATGACAAATCATTCAGGGAAATAGGAGGTCCCAGTGACAAATCATTCAGGGAAATAGGAGAAGTCCCAATGACAAATCATTCAGGGAAATAGGAGAAGTCCCAATGACAAATCATTCAGGGAAATAGGAGAAGTCCCAACTACAAATCATTCAGGGAAACAAGAAATGTCCTAATAACAAATGTGGGCGTGCCCCAAGGGTATGGAAGTCGGCCATAATAACGGCCATCTTTAAATCGGGAGACCCTGCTGACGTGAGTAACTACAGGCCCATTAGTAAACTACCTGTGGTGTCAAAGGTTATTGAAAAGTGTGTAGCAGAACAACTGATTGCCCACCTCAACAACAGCCCCTTCACATTACACTCCATGCAGTTTGGCTTCAGAGCGAAACATTCCACAGAAACGGTCAACTGCTTTCTTCTGGAAAATGTGAAGTCCAAGATGGACAAAGGGGGCGTTGTTGGGGCTGTGTTTCTGGACCTAAGGAAGGCTTTTGATACTGTTAACCATGAGATTCTCATCACAAAATTGTCCAAGTTCAACTTTTCCCCCGATTCCTTGAGATGGATGAAATCATACCTTGAAGGCAGAACTCAGTGTGTCAGAGTGAGCAATGAGCTGTCGCCCACTCTTAGCTATGATGTGGGCGTGCCCCAAGGGTCAATACTGGGGCCCCTCCTGTTCAGCCTGTACATTAATGATCTGCCTTCTGTCTGTACTGGGTTTGAAGTTCAAATGTATGCAGATGATACAGTGATATATGTGCATGCAAAGAGCAAACAACATGCTGCACAAGAACTCACTACTGTAATGGTCCAGGTTACAAAGTGGCTCAGTGACTCGTGTTTGCATCTCAATGTGAAAAAAACTGTTTGCAMGTTCTTCACAAAGAGGGCAACAGATGCTACTGAGCCAGATGTCTACGTGTCAGGGGAGAAGCTCCAGGTGGTATCTGATATCAAGTACCTTGGCATCATACTTGATTCCAGCCTCTCTTTTAAAAAGCATGTGAAAAGGGTAATTCAAATAACCAAATTCAACCTAGCTAATTTCCGATTTATACAAAATTGTTTGACAACAGAGGTAGCAAAACTGTACTTCAAATCTATGATACACCCCCACTTAACATACTGCTTGACTAGTTGGGCCCAAGCTTGCTGTACAACATTAAAACCTATTCTGTCTGTCTACAAACAGGCTCTCAAAGTGCTTGATAGGAAGCCCAATAGCCATCATCACTGTTACATCCTCAGAAAGCATGAGCTCGTGAGTTGGGAAAATCTTGTGCAATACACCGACGCATGTCTTGTATTCAAGATCCTAAATGGCCTGGCTCCACCTCCACTCAGTATTTTTGTTAAACAGAAAACCCAAACATATGGCAGCAGATCCACAAGGTCTGCCATGAGAGGTGACTGTATAGTTCCCTTAAGGAAAAMCACCTTTAGTAAATCCGCTWWCTCTGTGAGAGCTTCCCATGTCTGGAATACACTGCCATCAGACACACATAACTGCACCACATATCACACTTTCACAAAATGCATGAAGACATGGCTAAAGGTCAATCAGATTTGTGAACATAATCCCTAGCTGTGTATTGCCGCTTTCCATGTTGTCTGTTGTCTGTAGCTTGTGAGGTGTGAAAACACTGTTGCTTTTATGAATTTTGTCTTGCTGCTTTTTGTTCTATGTTGCTCTGTCTGTATGCTATGTCTTGCTTGTCCTATGTTGCTCTGCGTGTGCTCACTGCTCAATGATTGTCTATATTGTAGTTGTTTTTAATAACCTGCCCAAGGACTGCGGTTGAAAACTAGCCCGGCTGGCTAAAACCGGCACTTTTACTGAAACGTTGATTAATGTGCACTGTCCCTGTAAAAATAAAATCAAACTCAAATCATTCAGGGAAACATGAGAAGTCCCAACGACAAATCATTCAGGGAAATATGAGAAGTCCCAATGACAAATCATTCAGGGAAATATGAGAAGTCCCAATGACAAATCATTCAGGGAAATAGGAGAAGTCCCAACGTTAAATCATTCAGGGAAATATGAGAAGTCCCAACGGCAAATCATTCAGGGAAATAGGAGAAGTCCCAACGTCAAATCATTCAGGGAAATAGGAGAAGTCCCAATGACAAATCATCATATAACTGGCAAGGATATTTAGTCATTATGCTAAACTGAGATCTGGTTCATTCTGATTGGGTAGATATCGAGAACAAAACATAACTGATTATTCACCTTATTCTGGAAGGTCACAGTGATCCGGCAACCTACTCGCGACGCTAGCGCCTGCTAGTGGCGGGAGGCGAAAGAGGCAAAAGTGGTACTTTTAATTTACAACGGCCAGGTCGCAGTTGTACACGAGACCATGTTCTCAACTGGCCTACCTGGTTAAGTAAAGGTGAAATAAATAAAAATGTTTTACTCTGACAGAATCGCACAAATTCCTAAAATCCATCAACATGACAAGCATTATATGTTCAATATGAGGCTGCAACATTAATTGGATGAAGAGGAGGCAGTTTTTACAACAGCAATGTTTTTAACACCAACCTCTGCGACGTCGATCTGATTGTACCTGTGGAGCCCCATACGACGTGCATCCGCCTCCTAAAGACAGTCTTTGCGGCTCTGGCTCAAAGCGTTGAACCTAAAGAAACCACCAAAACGTCCCTTTGTGTGCTCCTACCACTTCTCTGACAAGAAGCCTACAGTGGAGCATCCTTATCCAGAAAAATGGCTTGGATACAATGGCTTGGCTACAACGCTCCAGTCGTGAAGAAGTGTCGGGCGTTGGTCAGGTAAGACAAACACTTGAGCAGTTTGCCTGCTTTCATTTTGTGTCTCCTTCTTCTATCTATGCACAGTCTCATACTAGCATGAATTAAAGTTGTGTCAAAAGTTCTGTTGATCCACAAATACATGTTCACGTAACCAATATATCATGACATTCTCAATTCAGCTTCCATCCAACAAAACGTTGGGTCTAACTGCTATGTTAAGCCTGACTCTTTTATCATTCTGTGTCTAGATAAGGCAGCATTGCACACTTTAATCTATAAAAAGAACGAAGAAAATAGGCTATAAACATAAATTACAAGACCAAGTAATGAGGAGGTAGATCATACATATAATCTGAGAACTCTGTCATAACGTTAGCCTATGGATTATAGTAACTGTCACCACAACACATGTAGGCTGCTTGTATGCTGTAATCGCTTATGTTAAGTAATGTTAGACATAGAAAAGCAAGTGACTTTGCTTATTAGCCGACCTTCCACAAAATGTAGGCTGCATGACTTTCCAAGGCCAGCGATGCAAGCGCATCCAGCCGTCTCTACTGATTCGTTGTTGGATCCAAGTACCCAAACAGAGTGGTAAGAGCTGCTTCGTTGGCTGGACTGAACTTTGGCCTTCAAAAAATACCAATCCTTTTCCCTCCTTCCCAGTGAAGCCATTTGTGTGTGTTCCCAAATGTGAGCCATGTTTTGTTTATGTTTATTTGTTAAGACGTGTTAATGATGTGTGTTTTTTATTAATTAGCTAGCCACCACTCTGTGGTAATAGCATTGCATTGCTAGCATTGACGGAAGTTGTAAAACGGAAACACAAACAAAATCGCTTTCGATTGGAACTGGGTCAAATGGGTGGTGCTACATAACGCGGATAGGGCAGAGGAAAAACAAGTATTTTGTGCCTTTCTTTGGCAGCAGAACCAAATATTGGAGTGATCTCTGCTACAGTCACTTGATGGGTTCAGGTAAACAGATCTCAGGTCAGATTAAATATCCAACCCTTTTTTACTGATCTCTGACTCTGACCTTGGTATCCACTGCTTACGTTACAAGCTCTAACGCCCTCCTATTCACAGATAACACAGGCACAGCTTATTAGCTTGATATAGTAGTGGTTAGCATTTTGCTCTCTACACCCCCCCTCTCTGGATCTTTCTCAATTAATCTTTCCTCAATTCCTAGCATCCTCTCTCCTCGCCTCCTTCTCAAACCCTTTGGAGAGAAAGGCCATCAGGAGAGGCACCCTTGGACCTCCTCCAGTATCGTTGAGAAGGAGGCGAGGAGGATGCAAGAAATCGTGGAAAGACAAATTGAGATAGAGCCCCTCTCTCTGGCGCCTCCTGATGGATGAGCTGTTCTACCTCATTGCCTGCACAGGACCAGATAAGGGTGACTTAAAGTCTTCATCCTCCCACCTCTCTCAGAGCTCCCTCAGTCCCAGCACAGACAAATTGAGTAACTCCCTGCCGGCAGAGCGAGGCACTTTAACGTCTGCCGACCATTAATCAACGTCCCAACGCTTGGTGCAAATCCCCATTGTCGAGTTGATAGTGAACTCACAGCGTAATATTAATAAGGAAATGTACCTTATTAAGGGTTCAATTCTTTCTGCATTTTTGTATTTGGAATTATTTTTCAAGGTACTATATTTTACGCCTGTAAATTGTGTGGCAAATAAGGTAAAGTGGTGTTGGTTCCTATAAGAAGTAGACCTAAACAATTTTGCCTGACTAACGCATAGAACACGCATTCCTTCGGATGAGACTGGCCATCTTTCCAGTGCTTTTGCTGGAGGGGAAGGGCTACACAGCCCTAGTCGCATTGCAGACATAGGCTTGTCTATTCACATCTTCACACGTTTCCCCAAAACGTCAAGGCTCAACCCCTTCACATTTGATAACCTGGCTCGAAGTTCTTTGAAATAAAATGGGTCTTTTACAATTGAGCGAAATGGTATTATCTCGTATGGTTTCATCCCTCTGTTACTCTTGGTGGACAGGTCTTAACAGCCATCGTAGGGACTGGTCAGTTGAGTCGCTGAAGGTGCCTCCACTCCCTCCCCTTCACAGTTGAGTGGTCGCCCCTTTTCCGTATCGATCCGAGGGACCCCTCAGAAGACATCATTATCTGCCGCCTCAGCTGTCACGTGTGTGATGTGTGCGGCCCCTCTGAGTGTGTGATGTGTCCTTTGTGATGTCGTGTGTTGCTGTGTGACGGGTCGGGTGGGTGAATGGAACGAACGTGCACACTGATGAACATGCTGTAGTTCTGTGTCTGATGGGAACGAGCGAAGAGAGACCGAGAGGACTAACCACGTCAGGTGTACTGCCTGTGTGTCAGGTCCGCATGTTGGCGTGGCTTGTCCATGATGCTGTGGTGCTGATTTGTGGAGCTGTGCATGTCGTGTGTCGTGCTGTCGATGTGTGCTGTGTTGCTGTGGCTGTCGTGTCTGTACACGGCTGATGTGCTGGTAGTCAGCATGTGTGGTCGGTGCTGGTGTGTGTGTGGCGTGTGCGGCTGTAGTGTGTGTGTGAGAGACACCGAGATAGATGAACAGGACTACACGTGCAGTGTGTGTGACTTGTGTGCTGTTGGTGTGTGCATAGATGCTCTGCTGTGTGCTGCGTGTGCTATCGTCGCTCGTGTGTGGTGTAGTGTTCGCCTGTGTGTTGTAGTCGATTCGTGTGTGCGTGTGTGTGTGTGTTGGTGTGTGCTGTGCCTGTGTCGCTAGTGTGACTCACCAAAATCCTTTTGCAGCCTTAAAAGCTGTACCAATCGCCCGAGTCTCTATCCTGTCTCAACGAACCCACCAAAGACTCATGCTTTTTGACATGCACTTCGATTTCAATCATCAATCTAGCCAAGATACTAATACATACTATGATATGTAGCTACCTGCCTTTTCGAATAAAATCTACCGCTACATGTAATCCCAGTTACCTCCAACTTGATCGCTCTCTACTCCTCCATCTATGATTTATGTAACATACCGCCGAAAGTAATCTTGGGACATAATCTTACTTTGTTTGTTCCAGTAATTCTGTACTAGCTTCCACACCCACCCAGCCCGGATAAAGACAGTCAAAAAAACACCGCAAAGTCAGCCTCGTAATACCCATCTGTTCTCGCAAATCATCCCTAGGTGAAATCCATTGTGAGAATCATTCCTAGTGGCAAAGCCTCACGTGACACATCATCTTCAGCGACTTGCACACTCATCTTCGCGAACGCTCATCCTGTCAAAATCCACTTGTTGAACCGTCATCCTGGTGAATCCCATTGATCCGACAGTCCATCCTGTTTGAATCCATTAGT